>NC_143021.1:111232791-111384874 GCF_055824585.1 Amblyomma mixtum
GCCACAAGTTGGGGAGGAGGGATAACCGCAAACTTGACAGGACTGAAGATCGAGAAGAGGACAGGACGAGCGGTAACTAGCAACTGAAGTTTATTGAAAAAAGACATGTTGCAGCAAAGGTTGCATCTGCGCATAGCGTACGGGAACTAAGATAGTGACACGTGGAACACACATTAATTATCTTATGTGTGTTCCACGTGTCACTATCTTAGTTCCCGTACGCTATGCGCAGATGCAACCTTTGCTGCAACATGTCTTTTTTCAATAAACTTCAGTTGCTAGTTACCGCTCGTCCTGTCCTCTTCTCGATCTTCAGTCCTGTCAAGTTTGCGGTTATCCCTCCTCCCCAACATGTCTGACCAACTGGCCCAAAGCTTCCCCTTGTTGGCCACAAGTGTTTTCCTTAGCGCGAAATAAAATTTCCCGACGACCGACCGACCGACCGACCGACCGACCGACCGACCGACCGATCCGACCGACCGACCCGACCGTCCGACCGACCGACCGAGCCGACCGATCCGACCGACCGACTCGACCGACCGACCGACCGACCGACCGACCGACCGACGACCGACCGACCCGACCGACCGATCCGACCGACCGACCGACCGAAGCCGACCGGGAACCGACCGACCGACCGACCGACCGACCGACCGAACCGACGACGACCGGACCGACCGACCGACCGACCGACCGACCGGACCGCCGACCGACCGACCGACCGACCGACGACCGACCGACCGAGCCGACGACGACCGACCGACCGACCGGACCGACCGACCCGACCGACCGACCGACCGACCGACCGACCGACCGACCGACCGACGGCCGACCCGACCGACCGACCGACCGACGACCGACCGACGCGACCCGACCGACGCGACCGACCGACCGACCGACCGACCGACCGACCGACGACCGACCGACCGACCGACCGACCGATCCGACCGACCGACCGACCGACGACCGACCGACCGACCGACCGACCGACAACCGACCGACCGGACGACCCGACCGACCGACCGGACCCGAGCCGACCGCGACCGACCGACCGACCGACGACCGACCCGTCCGACCGACCGACCGGACCGACCGACCGATCCCGACCGACCGACCGGACGCGACGACCGACGACGACCGACCGCCGACCGACCGACCGACCGGACCGACCGACCGGACCGACCGACCGATCGCGACCGACCGACGAGGACCGACCGACCGACCGACCGACCGACCGACCGAGCCGACCGACCGGACCGACCGACCGACCGACCGGACCGACCGACGCGACCGACCGACGCGACCGACCGACCGACCGACCCGGACCGACGACCGACCGACCGACCGGACCGTACGCGACCGACCGACGACGATCCGACCGACCGACGACCGACCGACCGACCGACCGACCGACCGACCGACCGACCGATGACCGACCGACCGATCCGACCGACCGAGCCGACCGACCGACGACCGACCGACGCCGACCGACCGACCGACCGACCGACCGACCGACCGGAACGCGACCGACCGACCGACCGAGCCGACCGACCGATCCGACCCGACCCGACCGAGCCGACCGACCGACTCGACCGACCGACCGACCGACCGTCCGATCCGACCGACCGACCGAACCAGACCGACCGACCGACCGACCGACCGACCGACCGACCGACCGAACCGACGACCGACCGACGACCGACCGCCCGACCGACCGACCGATCCGACCGACCGACCGACCGACCGACCGACCGCCGACGACCGACCGACCGACGACCGACCGACCGACCGAACCGAGCCGACCGACCGACCGACCGACCGACCGACCCGACCGCCGACCGAACCGACCGACCGACCGACCGACCGACCGACCGACCGACCGACCGACCGACCGACCCGACCGACGACCGACCGACCGACCGACCGACCGACCGACCGAACCGACCGACCGACCGATCGACCGACCGACCGACCGACTCCGACCGACCGACCGACCGTACGACCCGACCGACCGACCGACCGACCGACCGACCGACCGACCGACCGACCGACCGACCGACCGACCGACCGACCGACCGACCGACCGACCGACCGACCGACCGACCGACCGACCGACCGACCGACCGACCGAACCGACCGACCGACGACCGATCCGACCGACCGACCGACCGACCGACCGACCGACCGACCGACCGACCGACCGACCGACCGACCGACCGACGACCGACCGACGACCGACCGACCGACCGACCGACCGACCGACCGACCGACCGACGACCGACCGACCGACCGACCGACCGACCGACCGACCGACCCGACCGACCGACCGACCGACCCCGACCGACCGACCGACCGACCGACCGACCGACCGACCGACCGACCGACCGACCGACCGACGACCGACCGACCGACCGACCGACCGACCGACCGACCGACCGACCGACCGACCGAACCGAGACCGACCGAGACCGACCGACCGACCGACCGACGACCGAGACCGACCGACCGAGACCGACGACCGACCGACCGAACGACCGACCGAGACCGACCGGACCGACGAGACCCGACCGACCGACCGACCGACCGAAGCCGACCGACCGACCGACCGACCGACCGACCGACCGACCGAGCCGACCGACCGACGACCGACCGACCGACCGACCGACCGACCGACCGACCGACCGACCGACCGACCGACCGACCGACCGACCGACCGACCGACCGACCGACGACCGACCGACCGACCGACCCGACGACCGACCGACCGACGACCGACGACCGACCGACCGACCGCGACCGACCGACCGACCCGACCGACCGACCGACCGAACCGACCGACCGACCGACCGACCGACCGACCGACCGACCGACGCCGACCGACCGACCGACCGACCGACTCGACCGACCGACCGACCGACCGACCGAACCGACCGACCGACCGACCGACCGACCGAACCGACCGACCGACCGACCGACCGACCGACCGACCGACCGACCGACCGACCGACCGACCGACCGACCGACCGACGACCGATTGATTGATTGATTGATTGATTGATTGATTGATTGAGTAGGGTGGAGAGCTGGGCCAGTTGGTACATAGTTCTGATTGATTGATTGATTGTTGGGAGTTCCCGTATCTATCGCTTCAAACGATCCCTACGTTGTGAGCTGATTTTTTTTCTTTTTCTGCTTTGTGTTTACCACCAACTCCCGTCGGCGATCAACGACCATCACAATATAGGAAAAAGTGAGGACGAGACACGGGGTCGAACGATACATTTTGGCGAGTGGCGCCCATTCAGCTGTACAATCGAACAGTCGTATTATTTAGGACGCGACCTGTGCGCCTTGAGGTCGAAAAAACGCGAGAACAACGCCTGACAAATGAACACGCGCAGAGCACAAGCGCTCATCTTCTTTATTCAGGGGACGCCTTAATTATATGCTTTCCTTTCCAGGATAAAAAAAACTAAAAAACGTGCTCTTCGTACAACACGCCTGTCGTGCAGGATAAATAGTTTTTATTATCATGCACGGGTACATTTGTGTCAGTTATGCAAGCGCATGAGTATTTGTGACCATAGAGTGCTTCTAAAGTTGCACTAGTTGTTCTTTGTTTGTAGAGGATGGCTGTGTTGCACCTCTGCTGCAATTACGTGCAAAGTTGGATAAAGAAGCATTCGAAGACGAATTTTTGTGCTCACTTTGTCGGACGTGTATAAAACGTCCCGTCTGGCTGATATAAAATCTCCAGTAATGGAAGGTAACCTGTGCCAACCCAACGATGACGTGTACGTAGCGGTTCCTACGTCTGATCTGAACCCTCCCACACTCTACATTCGGAGCTGTAATGACGGCACCGCTGTATCTGCCATAAGCATTGGTTAAGAAGTGTTCGGGATTGGGACGGGATCATATGCAAGAGGTGCGCTTCTTAGACTGGCAAGGACAAGAGCACTCAACAGTTCGTGTTGTCTTTGGCTCAGTCTTTGTGCAGCGTCAACCTAGCCTGCGCCCGGCTGTTTGGTGGCCGGCACACTGGCCCGCCCCCCGCACAACAACCGCGCGGTTGTTATCACCCCACCGGCATTCTCCGCTACAAGCACATACAATCCACGTCTACGAGTGCGTATATTATGGTGCTTTTATCACTTAAAATTGTCTAAAATGGCCACTTCGTTCTCAGGTTAGCGCAAGCAAGCGCATTCTCGACCTCAAAAATAATAGGTTACTTAGATACGAATGAACTTGAAAACATACTTACTCGCGGCGTTTTTTCGTCGAACATTAGATCCAGGAATGTTTGGAATGCCGAAGACTAAGAATGGCAGCACCAAGTTATTTCACATTGAAATAGTATATCCTTCCGTGCTCAATAGCGAGAGCACCGCGTTGCTGTCAAGTACAGCAGCGTGGTCGTCCATTGCAGCCGCGGCTTAGCCACACCACTTCCGCACAGAGCAACACGCATGTTCTGCGTAGCCTCAACCGGCTTAACAGCGCAGATTTTTGAGGCCCTATCAGTACAGAATGAAAGCACTACCTCGGTAGTATTATCATCCATCGAAAGAAGTACAATTCCTAAATGACGCGTGCTCTCAGATTACTCTGTGGAAATATCTCAATGATGTCTTCTATTTCCACCCTATTGGGTACTGGTACGCTTAATTGCCAACCCGTTTTTTGGTTGGGTTTGTGTGGGGATTTAGCGTCCCAAAGCGACACTCAGGCTATGAGGGACGCCGTAGTGAAGGGCTCCGGAAATTTCGATCACCTGGGATTCTCTAACGTGCACTGACATCGCACAGTACACGGGCCTCTAGAATTTTGCCTCCAAAGAAATTTGCCGGTCGCGGTCGGGATAGAACCCACGTCTTTCGGGTCAGCAGCCGAGCGCCATAACCATTGAGCCACCGCGGCGGCTACAAACTCGCTTTTTTTATGTGCTCTGGTGGCGTTGGGTGATCGCTCCTGCGTGTATATATTGTGGTAAGTTGCAATAAACTATCAGTGGTGGTTCCTGTTGTGTATGTTTTTTTTAACAGCGATTCTGTTCAAGCCGGAGGTTATTCCGTTATTCGTGCGCAGTGGTGGCTGCGTTCGCAGTAATGAAGTCACCCACGGACGCCTGACGCCCCCTGTCGGGGCGGACGACAACTAATACAAAAATATAGATGGGGCCGCGGAAAAAGGTTCTCTCTCCCGAAGAAGAGGACGCGCGGCGCGCAAGCTGACGTGCCGCTGCTCGAGTACGGATGCGGCGACTTCGGTCCAATCCCGAATATCGTACTGCTGAGCATGCATCAAGGAGTATAATCACGCTTAACGTAGTCGAACCAGACTCAACCAGCATCGCTGTGTTCTTGCACAGAAGTGCAATCTGCCCTACAATTTTTTACTTTGTCTTCCGCCATGTTTCAAATGAACTGGGAACACTTGTTTAATATGAAGATGATGAACCAACCAACCCATTTTTCTGCGGTAACGAGTAGTCAGATTATTCGCGGGCACAGATTAGCTGGCTGCTATCGGCGTACTTTACTATTTTATTTTATTTATTTTATTTGGAACATACTGCTAGCCTCTTTCAAGGCTGTTGCAGGAATGGGTACATGTTTGTTTTCGTTTATTTAGGTACGTCACAAAAAACTCACAAAGAAGGTTCACACAACTAAAATAACTTTGTAAAAGGGATTATCATGGGATATAGTTCCACAATGAAAGACGCAGTATTAAACACAATATAAAGCACAGTGTGAAAAAATATTTCTTCGAAAAAGTACAAGCAATGCCTTACTTAAAAGTTCAGATAAACACTTATGACAGGTGACAAAGAAAACTACTCAGAGGTTCAAAGCTAACAACATTTGCAGGTAACATATTCCATTCCCTAATCGCTTGCGGGAAAAATGAATAACGAAAGGTGTCAGAATTGAATTTATACTCTGTTAAATTCTGTGAGTGTTTCGTTCTGGTATTGCGTTTTGGTGAAGGAACTAAGTAGAGTTCAGAATCTATTTTAAGAATCTATTTTTTTATGTTTCCTGAGACGGCATCCAAGGTGAACTCATTACAAAAAGAGAGGAACTAATAAAACTGACATCTTTCACTGACTCCTGAGAGGCTCCAGTTGTAACAGAAAATGCAGAAAGCGACATTATCAAGCTCGTGTAGGAGAGCCCTGGCCCCTGTGTAAAAATACTTGACCATATCTGCAAACGCTGTACGAAAATAAAGCCATGCGAAAGGGCTCCTTCCTTCTCGTTCTTCCTTGCAGTGTGTCCATATATGGGTTTTACCACTTTCCACAGACATAACTTAAACACGCGCTTCAGGAGCCATTCCGCTGGTCGGAACTGCTCCAGGGGATTTCTCCATATCATGTACGGGGCACTGCTCACTGATTACGAACGCGGCTCTGTTGCCCTCTATTTTCAAATGTGTTTATAATCAGATAAATGCAGCCTAACTTTGGGAGCGCTTCCTCACTAAGTCCAAATACAACCACAGCGGCGGGCGAGGGATACTGTCAGGCCGTGAATGTCACGTGGAAGGTTGCGAAAAAAAAGTGGGAAAGAAGTGGCTGTAGTACAACCTTCTCTTTTGCTAAACTAGCAGCTGTTCTTCACTCCTTGGATTAATTAAACTGACATGAGTCTACTGTATAAGATAAATATATCAATGCTTAATAAATGGCTTTACATATGCCCTAATGTACGTCGTCTACAAGGTAACTGCAAATAGAATCAGCACAACCTTAAACTTCAATCGGCCAAACAATCATGCAGGCTTTCGGTTTTCGGGTGGCCTCGGCAGCTGTGCCACTGCGCGGACGAGTAACCCTCTTGGCTTCGCCATGCAGGTGCTCCATCCTGTGTTCACACATGTGCTGTTGCCTGTTCTGGCTGCCGCCTGCGTCGACGCGCGGCCAAGTTATCAGCACCACAACGGCAGTCATGAAGCTGATACCAACTCCATAACAGCGGCTGACGTCACGTTTGCCTGGATTTCGCCCCCACCTGGCTCTCGGACCATCCGTTCGTCGTGGGAAATACAATCGCCGCAGACATCATGTTTTTCGACAGCTACAAGGTCTGTTAGAAAAGTATCCGACTTTATTTTTTTTTTTGCGAACACCTGACGGATATGAAACAAGCGCGCTTGCATCACGTGACCTTGAACCTTCGTGCGCATGCACGAATTTTTTCCCGCCTGCCGATAGCGTCAGTCGCTGGGTGAAACAGAATTCGCGCCAGTTGCGATTTTCCCCAGCGGCGGTTCAGCCCGGCGGCGGGGACTCCGTCCTAAGCATCCCCACGCGCACCCCCCCCCCCCTTCCTCACGCGCACACTTCTCGCTGTCTGGTCTCCGACGGTGAGAAAGCAGTTGTCTGGCCAGTGACCTCCTGTACGCGGAATACGGGCTCGGGCGTCTGCGGTGCCAGCCGGGGCTCGGCGCGGGACGTTTCGGCGCGATAGTTTACGTTTCGTCGCCGCCTCTGATTCGTCGGTCCCGGGCCCCGGGCTGTCCGGGGAGGGTGAGGGAGAGAGGGGGACACTACGGGGGGACTGTGGAATGTGGCGGAGAGCAGTCGAGGTGGAGATCTTGGATGTGGCGGTGTGCTAGCTAACCGCGCGTGTGTGTGAAGTGTCAGCCGAGAGGTGGTCGGCTCGTCGCGAAGTGTCTGGGCAACGAGTAACGACTCCGGGGACCCGACATCGACAGCCCGACGCCTATCTCGGACCGGACCTCAACCACCCGAACAGCTAAGCCCCCGCCACTCCCACATTTGCGAACTATACCCTAAATTCTTTCCTTTAAAAGTGCCTTGTATTTGTATTTCCTCTCGCCTGTCATATTTGATACTGTGTGTCAAAGCTAAAGTTTGTTCCGTCTGTCCTGTGTCTATGCTGTGCTATTGTTGATGAGTTGGTGAAGTGTTGTTCTCTTTGTTAATTAAATTCTATCCACTCTCATTCCCGACTCCTGTGTCGTGCCTCCGGTCAGCGGCTGGTCAGGCGTGGACCTATCGCCGGTTAGCCACTCGGTCCTGCTTAAGATCTGGCACCTGGGTGTTTGTCTCTCCTCCCCTAGAATTGGTAACAGAGAGTGTGGAGCCCATTGGTGGCGTGCTCCCACTTCGTGACACTGGGACGCAGCATTTGAGTGAGGCGGTGCGCAGTGCTCTCGTCGGTTTTTTATTGCAAGGAAAATGGCGGAGTGACAGGAGCAGCGCTACTGCATCAAATTTTGCCATAAACTGGGCGACAGGCAAGTGGAAACCATTCGGAATAATCAGACGGCTTTCGGTGACGATGCTATGAGCAGCACACAGATTAAGCAGTGGTACAATTGTTTTAAAGATGGCCGCACATCGGTGGAGAACGAGCCACGCTCCAATCGGCCATCAACATGCCAACATGACCAGGTCATTGCCGAACTGAACGCTATGGTGATGCGGGACTGTCGCGTGACTATCCGAGAAATTGAAGAAGAGGTGGACATGAGCAATTTCTACGCACATTCCATTATCACCGAAGATTTGGCTATGGAGAGAGTTGCGGCGAAATTCGTGCCGAAGCTGCTCACGGTGGAGCAAAAGCAGCTTCGTGTTGAAGTCTCACAGGACATGCTGGATTCCGCAAACAGTGACCCCGACTTCATCAACATCATAATCACTAGTGACGAGTCTTGGGTGTACAGGTGCGACCCGGAAACCAGATCCCAGTCGTCAGAGTGGAAGCATTCCACGTCACCAAGACTTAAGAAGGCCCGCCAATTGCGCAGCAATGTGAAAGTGATGCTGACTGCTTTCTTTGACACCCTCTGTGTGGCAGACCACGAGTATGCACTCTACAGGGTCAAACAATGACCAAAGAGTACTACAGGGATGTCCTCCGTTGCCTACGTGATGCTGTGCGGCGCAAGAACCCGGAGCTGAGGTCAACAGGAAATTGGCGCACCCATCGCGCCAATGCTCCTGCACATTCCTCGCACTCGAATCAGATTTTTTGGTGAAAAACCAGACTCCTGTAGTTCAACAGACTCCTTACTGTCCTGATATGGCCCCTGCGATTTCTGGCTGGTTCCCAAAATCAAAAGGCCATTGAAAGGAGCGCGATTTCAGACAAGGAAGAACATTATGGCTGCAACGACAGCTGAGCTAAACTCCATTCCGAAAAGGGCCTTTTCGGAATACTTCCCACAATGGCAGCACCGCTGGGAGAAATGTGTGGAGTCCCAAGTAGACTACTTTAAAGATGACTAGGTTTGGAACGCTCCAGTTGTGCAAGTTTTTTTTCTACGGCCAAAGGTCGGATACTTTTCTAACAGACCTCGTATAAGAGACCACCCGCGGACCACGGCGCCTTGTGGGCTCGGCAGCTGTGCCACTGCGCGGACGAGTAACCCTCTTGGCTTCGTCATGCAGGTTAGAAAACCATACTCTCTTTTTGCAAAGAAATCGAGTAACTACTTCTTAATTCAGCTGCCGAGCCCGCAGTGCTGTGCTTGCATTGTCGTTGAATGCTCTGCTGTTGTACATTCGTTACTTATACAATCCGGTGACACTGAAACTTACCCTGGTCCCGACAATGCTGCCATACTTGCAGAACTACAGAAACTAACATTGGGCCAAAGCATGGTAATCAGCGAAGTAAAAGACCTCAGCAGCAGGTTAGTAGCGACAGACAAATTGATCACCGAATTAAGTAAGCGCATTACCGAATTAGAAACCCACTATCAGGACCTCGCATCACTTAAAGCAGAAGTTGAATCCATTAAGACTGATGCCGCCCCGTCGGCGAGCCAAATCTGTAACCTCGAGTCCAGAGTAGACGATGCCGAAAACCGGTCGCGCCGCAACAACCTGCTATTTTATGGCTTACCTGATACTAGCTCAAAGGAAACATCCTCTGAGTCTGAAGAGCTGGTCACCCGCCTTTGCACTGAAAATTTGGACATCACCATAGATCCAAAAGAAATAGAAAGAGCACATCGTCTTGGCCGTCACTCAAGTGAACGATGTCGACCCATTATCGTTAAATTCACTTTCCATAGGACAAGAATTTATCCTAAAAAACGCCCGCGAGCTAAAAGACACCGATTACAGCATAGGAGAAGACTTTTCAAATTCTTTCCGCAAGGCACGCTGACACCTGCTACGTTTAGCAAAAGAAACATCTGATAAGTACCCACTGCACTTTAAAACACTGCACATAGGTCCGAAGCAGTATATATTCGACGACTTGACGGAAACCGTAAAAGAAGTGCCGTAGCAATCACACTCTGCTCGCTCGAAAGCAACTCACCCACAGTCACCCCCCGAACTAAACTTACCTTATCTGCAGTATTTACTAACATACGAAGCGTTTTACCGAAATGGGAAATCGTATCTAGTCTTCTCTTATTAACCAACAGCACCCTTCTAATTCTTACAGAAACGTGGCGAACAGATAATATCATGTAGCAACATAGCATAGTGGGCGAGTTGGTATTGCATCTTTAAGGAACGGAACAGCGCAACTAAAACGAAGGACCAAGAAAAGAAGGACCAAGCGCGTGTTTGTGTCTCTCTTTTTCTTGGTCCTTCGTTTTAGTTGCGCTGTTTCGTTCCTTAAAGACAATATCAGTCATACCAAAAATTTAGCTGCGCTGCCCAACTTTAAACTTTACCGTAAAGACTGGAAGAGAGCCCATGGTGGTGGCATGTTTACAGCCGTACATCAGCACATCAGCAGTTTACAGCATCATTAGTCAATGTAGATTCTAACTTAGAACTGCTATATCTGCTCTGCCACGCTGCTCCCCGAACTGTGCTGATAGGAATCTGTAACAGGCCACCGCACAATGATCCGGACTTTTCCTACAAACTAAACAATGTGCTGAGCGAATTGACATGATCATATCCTGACGCCGATATTTTTATTGCGAAAGCAATACTACTTGCACTTTCACGCCGTTGCATGCCGCGGCCGGTGACCACCATCGTGCCGCGGCGGTGACCACCATTGACCTTCATTTCACCTTGATTGCACTAGATTGGATTACATTAGATTGAACTGGACTGGATAGGACTGGACTGGATTGGATTAGATTAGATTAGATTACATTAGATTACATTAGATTACATTGGACTGCATTGGATAGGAGTGGAGTGTATTGGATCCGAGTGGATTGGATTGGAGTGGATTGAATTGGATTGGATTACATTGGATTGGATTGCATTGGATTTGATTGGCCGCGGCCGGTGACCACCATTGACCTTCATTTGACCTTGATTGCATTAGATTGGATTACATTGGATTAGATTGGATTGGACTGGATTGGATTGCATTGGATTACATTACGTTAGATTACATTAGATTACATTGGATTGGATTTGATTGAAATGGATTGCCCGGCCTCGGACCCATACGACCACGTTCGCTGCCTCCTTCTTCCCCCGAGCAGCGTTAGATTGGAACGGCCTTTCCCACAGCATCGCCGCTATCACCTGTCTATCCAACTTTTCCAAAGCAGCAACAGATCATATTATATGTTTAACGCACATGGCAACCATTGTAATTATTTTTCTGTATAATCCACCCCTTATGTAAACCCCTGCGGGGACCTTTAAGGTAATAAACTGAAATGAACTGATACTCGACAATAGCCCACATTCACACTATCAATCAGGTCATAGAGAAATGCGGAGAATGATAACGAATTCCTATATATATATAGCCTTCACTGATTACGAGAAAGCATTGGATTCAATGGAAACCTCAGCAGTCATGCAGGCATGGTGGAATCAGCATGTAAAGTGTCTGATGTGAAAATTCCGCAAGATATCTATAACGGCTGCACAGCTACCATAGTTCTCCATGAAGCCAGCAATAAAATCCAAACAAGAAAGGATATCAGGGGGCGAGACACGATCTCGCCTATGCTATTTACTGCCTGTTTAAAAGAGGTATTCCGGGGCCTGAAAGGGGAACAGTTGGGGATAAGAGTTAATGAAGAATACCCGAGTAATTTGCGATTCGCCGACGGCATTGGCTAGCTAAGTCACTCAGGAGACGAGCTCCAAAGCATGATCAATGGTTTAGAGAGGCAGAGAAGAATGGTGGGTCTAAAATTTAGCATGCTGAAACGGAAATAAATGTTCAACACTCTCGCAAGGGAAGAGCAGCTCACAGTTGGTGGCGAGGTGGTGGAAGTAGTAAGAGAATGTGTCTACTTTGGGGCAGGCAGTGGCGGCTGATCAGAATCAAGAGAGGGAATTAACTAGAAGAATAAGAATGGGGTGGAGCGCATATGGCAGGTTATCTCAGATCATGAATGGCAGTTTACTAATATCCCTCAAGAGAAAAGTATTAAGGCGGAGGCTTGGACAAGTTGGTACATCATATGTAAGTAAAACAGCGCTAGACAAGGGACAATGGAAGAACAACACAGCACAAGCGCCTTGTGCTGTGTTGTTCTTCTATTGTCCCGTGTCTAGCGCTGTTTTACTTACATAGAAAAGTATTATCAGCTGTATCAAGCCGGCACTCATCTATGGGGCAGAAACGTGCGAGGGGAAAGGGTTCAGCTCAAGCTGAGGGCAACGCAGCGAGCTATGGAACGGAAAATGATAAGTGTAACGTTAAGAAACAGGAAGCGGGCACAGTGGGTGAGGGACCAAACACCTATTAATGACATTCTACTCGAAATCAAGAGGAGAAAATGCCCTTGGGTAGGGCATGTAGGGCCCTTGTGTAGGGCCCTTGGGTGGGGCGAGCCGCCGCAGGGGGCGACAGAAAGTTAGGTGGTTGGATGAGATTAAGAAGTTTGCGGGGATACAGTGGCCGTAGCTGGCAAAGGACAGGGTTAACTGGAGAGTCATGGGAGAGGCCTTTCCCCTGCAGTGGGCTTAGCCGGGGTGAAGGTGATGATGTACTATGCTATTCATGTTAGCCGCTGAAATCCGCCGAAGTCCATGGAAGCATGGCATACTGAGGCAGTAATTCGGAGCAATAGCGCAAACAGGACAAGGGACAAAAGAAGGACTGGACACACACAGCGCTAACTTCCAACAACTTTATTAGAAACCAAAGCACAAGAATTTATACATGCATTTTTACCGTGTCATCTCAAAGCATGCGCAACATCACTGTGAGCGTAGGCAATCTACTTCTTTTTTTGAAAGTCTGACAGAAGGAGTGCTTACACAGGCACTTCCTATCCTGCCTATCTTTTCTGCCTCGATAATTTCACGAGTGCGCTTCTCATTACTTTTCCCAACTAAAAAACATATGTCAAGTAATGGTTTGCACTTTACACATGCGTTGCAATCTTTCACGAGTTCTCCATCGTTTTCGAGTTTTCCATCGTTGTGTAAAGTGCAAACCGTTACTTGACAAATGTTTTTTAGTTGGGAAAAGTAATGACAAGCGCACTCGTGAAATTATCGAAGCAGAAAAGATAGGCAGGTTAGGAAGTGCCTGTGTAAGCACTCCTTCTGCCAGACTTTCAAAAAAAGAAGTAGATTACCTACGCTCACAGATTACCTACGCTCGCATGCTTTGAGATGACACGGTAAAAATGCATGTATAAATTCTTGTGCTTTGGTTTCTAATAAAGTTGTTGGAAGTTAGCGCTGTGTGTGTCTACTCGTTCTTTTGTCCCTTGTCCTGTTTGCGCTATTGCTCCGAAGTATGAACTAACAAGCCCGAATTTCAACGTTGTTGAGGCAGTAAAACCATCGGCGCATTAAACAGACGGAGATGCGTAAGTTCCCCGCGTGCCACTCTGTACGTGACGTATACATGTTACGTCGCGAAGGCAGATCGTCTCGGTACCCCTGTATAAAAATATTGACTACGGAGCAGGGAACGTCCAACCAAAGGGGCTCGATTGCTGCAGATGGATGACACCGGCAGCTGAGCACATTGCAAGATCCGCTGTGTCGTCAGGGACGGTTGACGTGTCATCAATGCGTGTACGTCAGATGAGAGATTTCCGGACCGCAAGAGTGTTAATTGTTATGTGCCAGGCTTGGTCGTTTTAAGGGAGCCGCGACAATGCTTTTGAGATAAGGCGAATGCCTGCCTCGTGACCTTTCCCCATACAGCGCATGCGAAGAGCATGGGTGAACGATAAGCGAGGAAACGCTGCTGATTAGGCGCACACTTTGCGACTGCAGTGTGTTTTTGTGTCCGCCTAGAGGTGACTGCGAGCGCAGCGAATCTAAGGCAATTAGAAAGAGACAGCTGTGGGTAACTCATAATCTCCTTGCACATGTTTACATTCATTTTACCAAGGTTTAGGTTCTGCGTCTCACAGAACACTATTCGTTTATGCTGAGCATCTTCACCAGTTCCATACATGTCATAATAACGGAATTTTTATTTCTCAGTTATTGAAATACTTTCATCATTGTGCGTTTCATTCTCATACAGTCTTACTTCAAAGCTTTCTAACTGAAAGCTGCCCTGCTTGCCGCGGGGTATTAGTAACGCTCACTTTATACAAGGATGTACCTCCAATGGCTTTTCTTTCATTTTTTTTAACCTTCTATGGGTCATTCGATAAACTCACCGAAATTCTGTATGCTAAGAACATAGAGTGAACCTCAACACTGACCTGGCGTCGGTGAATACGCACACACATCACTATGGCTTCCCATCGCGTCACCTAAGAATCCGCACTCTCAAAATGTTCCAATCTTTGCGGCGGCAATTTTATTGCAGGGCAAAGGCGTGTATCGTGTCCACTGAGAATCGCAAGGCTGTTACTGAGGCTCGAACACCCGGAACTCCCTGACCGAAACGTTTGTACACATCACGCAGGAAATGACCGAGACTCCAGGGCACCGTGCGTGCCTCCATGGTATAGAAACATGCCTGCTAGGGCAGGGTAATGGCAGTCGGCTCATCTCGGCCCCCTCAAGTCCGAATTCATCTGCGTTTCAGGGCTGGAGCGGCGACCTCCCCGTCTTGGTGGCGCTGTCAGCGAAACTGCGCACGAGGCGCCTCCTCTATCACGGCGTTCGCTTCCTATCAAGCGGCCGCGATGCTGCGCAGCGGCGCCCAAAGGCTGTTGACACGGATTGTGTGTGCACGTGCGTGCCTCTGTCTGCCGCCGCCAGCGGACCGTACACATCGGCCCCGGAAGGCTTCGGCTGAAAGCTCGGCCCACGCAATCTGCAGCTGACGCGTATGAATGGCGCGTAAGGAGATGTTGCCCAGCTTTTTAGCAAGAACTGCCAGCTTGTGTTTCCCGCATTCAGAAGGAGTGCGTCAGAAAACGGTGCAGCCACAGAATGAAAAAAAAACAAAAAAAAACATTCTACCCAAAGAAGTAGCGAGCGAATGGAGAAATAAGCGCTTCTATGTTAAAAAAGAAATCAAAAGCAACAAATTTAAGAGCATAAAATTATGAAGACGCGGAATGCACTTGATATGAGAAAGTGCCTTCAATGTCTTTTTCCTATCCCTTATGTCCTTTCCGAATAGTGTTCACATCATTTCCGCATGATGTCCTTTACTGCGTCTTACCTAGTCTGTACGCTTCTAGACTTTCCGAATGCGTTGTGCTTTAGTCCGTATATGGACCTCATATGTTACACATCATTTCCATAAGGGCCACGAGGAAAACATGAAATTATAAGGACAGACCAAAGGACGTTTCACATCACTGCTCCTGAGTGTCTGCCGATTGGATGACCTACTGCCGGTGCGATTCGAGCGCGGCTATTGACCCCGCATTTACCTGATGCGAACTTACAGTGGTGCCACATACCGAAGTAACGGAACTCTGCGCAGTGTGCAATGCGCAGTACGCAATGCACATTGGGCTTGCACGAGAGGACCCAACTAAAGTTCACAATGGCGCATCACACGCCCAGAAACAGTGCGCAAGATGAAACGCCACGCGGTTAAGGACACTCTGCTGCTGCTGGTGCAAAAAAAAAGAAGTTTCAACAACTCTGTCAACATTCCTGCAGCGACCTCATCTATTCAGCCGAATGCAGCAACTGACGCTTTCCAAGACCCATGCATGGAGGCGACTGGGAAGCGACACCATGGAGAAGTTGAGAACGGCGCCGAAGTCTAGAACATTTACAGAGCTATGTGACATATAAGCTAGTATTAGCTACAAAGCACAGTTGTGGGAAAACAAGGGCTGGCTTTTTAGACTGATCCTACGCTGATTCTTTCAAATACCCACGTTTTCTTCTCCAGAAAAGAGAGGACCTGCAATACAATATACCGGTGTTTTAGAGTATGCAGTATATATTTTTATTAAAACAAAGAAATGTACTCCAGTGCAGCTCTGAAGGTTTATTATGCACTAGGGCTGATATTCTTTTTGTGATACAGCACGGAAGACCACTAATTAACTAAAATAGTCTAATCGACTTACTTGTTTTCTATTTTAAGGTGCATGAATGAGAAATGCGATATTGAGCCAAGGCACTCTGCTAATAAGCCAGAGCTCGAGGTTAGAACCCAGCCGCTGCAACCGGGTTTCGGTGGAGGCGAAGCCCAAAGTTGCCCGCTGAGCGATGTCAGTGCACATTAAAAATCCCCGGGTGGTCGAAATTATTCAGAAGCCCTTTACTGTGGCACCTCTGTCTCTCTTCTTTCACTTTCATCTTCCTCCCTTCCCTTTCGGCGTGGTTCGGGTGTCCACCGAAATGTGAGATAACTACTGCGTCACTTGCTTTCCTCAGAAAGTAATTTATTTTCTATTTATTTAAGGCTGCCGAAATCGAAGTCAAGATAAGTGTTTAATATTTAAGAACACGGATTCTGGGTCACGGTATCCAACGTAGAAAAACACTTTTAAACGCTCTTCAACTTTGCATTGCCGCAATGAGAACGGATAAAATATTGTCGCTTGAATCAAATACACACGCAATTTAGGTCTTCTATGATGCAGAAGATTACTGTGAGATACGAGTAATTTTAAGGCCTTCAATTTCGCGGTAAAATTCAACATTCTACCTCACTAATTAAACAGTGGATTAGTAATTTTGCTTACTAATATTCTTTGTTAAAGAGGTACTACAAGGACGAGGACCGAGACGCAGGACAGATCCGTACCAACTCACGCAGTTGTCCACCATTTTGTAATATTCTTTTTATTGCACCCTATGTTGCCAAAATGTCCACCTTGACATACAGTCCACCTGTATAGACCACACCGACGTCCCTTTCATGGCTTTTTAACGAAAATAATGTATTGAATAACTTGGAACACAACATAACAACGGTAATCATTTTGATCTAGCTGGGAAGAAGAAAAAGCGAGGCCTCTGTTCCCAGCCGAGCGCTTAGGCCCTTAAAATTCCTGGGCAGCCCCAGAGCGGCATTATGTTATCAAACGATATCGCTAAGATAAAGCTGTGTAAAAGATAGCACCTACAGGTGACCCAGTCCTTCGCACATGCATCCAACAAAG
The DNA here is from genome assembly GCF_055824585.1 of Amblyomma mixtum. Taxonomy (NCBI): domain Eukaryota; kingdom Metazoa; phylum Arthropoda; class Arachnida; order Ixodida; family Ixodidae; genus Amblyomma; species Amblyomma mixtum. The sequence continues at coordinate 111,250,225 of NC_143021.1, forward strand.
AGAACGAGATCGTAGATAGGTTCTGCGAGGATATCGAGCCAGCGATGAACTCAGTAAAAATACAGAACTGATAGACCACTTACACGGAAATCTGGGGAACACGCCAGGGAGCGGAAAGGCACGACCGACTACTTATCAACAATAATTAGCAAGGACGAATTATTTCCGGGAGAGAGGCATTCAGTTCATATTAACAGAAGTAAGTAAAGACCGTAATCACAGAAACATTAATTACAGCGCAGCCACGTGTTACAAAAGACAGCTACACAGTTTCCTCAGAAGCTTCGAAGTACAGGAAATTCAGCATTATGTACAGCGCGAAAAACTAAGACAGGGGAAGAAACACGCAAACAAACAAGCGCTGACTATCAACTGAAATTTTATTAGGAAAACTCGTGGTTATAAAGGCTTCAACCCAGCACGCGCAGGCGCACAAAGCATGAAACACCAAAACAATAGAAACAGCAAACCAAACCACACGTGCGCATTAGCCTCATTGCAGTGCAGCCGTATTCTCAAGATAGTCCAGTTCTACCTGGTGCAACGCCACAGAAGGCTTTGCGACGCACGGAATGCGCGATGTGGCGATGAGATACGCCTCTACTATTTCCCGGCACTTCTGGTTCCCGTGTCTGAAGACAACGTCACCACGCCCCAAGTCAGGAGTACACACGCTGTCATTATCCTTACTGCATTATCCTTACTGTCCGGGACGATCGCCTACCCGAGGCACTCGCTCTGTAAACTAGGCTAACCAAAGCGACCAGCAGTTGGCAAGCAGACAAATCGGACAGCAGTGGGACATCCTAGCAGTAACGAAACTGGAAGTAAAGAAAGCTCTCGGAGTAATGCAAAGGGGGAAAGCAGCTGATGAGGGTCAGGTAGGCAACAGCACATCTCTTGAAGAACAGAGGGGAGATTGTGCTAGAAAACCAAGTCACTCGGTATATGCAGCGTTGGCTTAAAAAATCACATACAGCTCAGCTTGTTCTACGTTAAGAAGTACTTGAAACTGGGCTTGTTGGTGCATATTCGTGAAAGACGTTCTACGTTGCCTATAAGGTATTTAATAAAGTAATCGCTAACAGAGTTAGGACACCCTTAGACTTCAACCAGCCAACTGGACAGGCAGGCTTTCCTAAAGGATGCTAGATTATAGACCATGTAATCATCATCATCATATTTACACTCTCAGTCAGGTCATACAGAAATGCACTGAATATAACTAACCTCTATATATAACCCTCATACATTATGAGAAAGCATCTGACTCAGTCGAAACCTTAGTGGTCATGCAGGAATTGCGGAGTCAGGGTGCAGAAGAGTCTTATGTGAAAATACTTCAAGATATAAAGTTGTTACCAACCAATCTAAACGACTGCACAGCTACCATAGTCCTTCATAAAGTCACCAATAAAATTCAAATAAAAAAAAGGGTGGCAGGCAGGCAGCGACAATATCGCCAATGTTATTCACTGCCTGTTATTCAAAGGCTCCGATTGTGAATAGTTGAGGATAATGGAGAATACATTAGTAATCTCAGATTAGCTGATGGCATTGCCTAAGCCACTCTGGGGATGAATTGCAAAACATGATCAATTACTTGAGCAGGCAGATCAGGGCGATGGGTCTCAAATTTAATACGGAGAAACCCAAAGTAATGTTCAAGAGTCTCGGAAGGAAACAGAAATTTACAATTGACAACGAGGGTGTGGAAGTGCTTAGGGAATGTCTACATAGGGCAGGTAGGGACCGCTGATCAAGATCATGAGAGGGAAATAACTAGAAGAATAAAAATAGGGTGGAGCACATATGGCAGGTTCTCTCAGAACATGAATGGAGTTTACCAATATCCCTAAAGAGAAGAGTATACAACAGGTGTATCTTACCGGTACTCACCTATGGGGCAGAGACATGGAGGCTAACAAAGAGGGTTCAGCCTAACTTAAGGACAATGCAGCGAGCTACCGAAAGAAAAATGATAGATTTAACGTTAAGAGATCGGAAGCGGGCGGAGTGGGTGAGGGAAAAAATGCGGGTTAATGACATTCTAGTCGCAATCAAAAAGAAATGGGCTTGGGCAGGGCATGTGATGCGAAGGCAAGACAACCGCTGGTTGTCACCCAGTCTTCACGACACCCAGTCTTCCCCTGCAAGTGTTTCAGTTTCGTAAATTTGAATGCAACCATAATACACTTGTCTCTGCAATAATTAGCTTTTACAGTGGTATTCAACAAGATTCTTAAAATGCGGCTAAATTTCTTCACAGCTGAACTCGAATGGGAAGGAAACCACGAGAAACAAGCCAGTCTGAAGCTAGCGCATTGCAGTCGTAACTTCGAGCCAGAGTTTCTTTGTTTTAGAATTAACCTGACATACTTTTTGGGATGGAGATACTGCAATACGTGCTACAAAGAGAACACTGCCCGCAAACGTGCCAGCAAGAAGTGAACAGTATTTAGCAGGAAAAGTAGTCGACCTGCACCCCCCTTAGTTCCTCTCCTTTTATTTAGCAGGAAAAGTAGTCGACCTGCACCCCCCTTAGTTCCTCTCCTTTTCCAGTTCAGTACAGTGACTGCTGCTGCTGCTGCGCACTGTCGCTTTTGCTGCATTGTCATTGTTATAGCGTTCTTTAAACTGCACCTTCTTCTTGCTCGGTGGCATTGTCGAAGGAACTTGTTAAACTTTTTGGAGACCTGAAACGATAGCTTAAACAAGAGCCCCCTCAGCTACGCGAAAGGCTCGAAGAGATATAAGAAAGGGCATCCGCGAAATTAAAAAGAAACAGCCTAGGCTTCACCAGTGAGAGCTATGAAGAAATGGAAACGTGCGTGAACCGCTTTGAACTGAAGAATATGGAGCTGAGATCATCTGTCGAAAAACTGGAGAAGGAGCGAAACGCCTTGCGCGCACAAGTGAAAGAAGCGAGACTACCACAAAACGAACAACATAGGCGGTGTTGCAGTGTGGAAGTGAAAGGTATACCAAAGACGCAGGACGAGGATGTCATGGAAATAACAAAAAGATTGCAAAGGCCGTCGAAATGCCCCTTGGAAGTGATGCCATCGAGGCCTGCCACCGCGTGCGAGCAACGGGGAACTGAGGCGTGCGTGAACGCTCACTTATACTTTATCGACTTTTCTCTGTTTTGCATTGGTACTCCCAGTAAACCTGAAAGTTCTGTACACACAGTTGATGCCACTACTTTATTTCTATTTTCTTCTTCATTTCCATGTTTCACTGACTGGGCAGATGCCCCAAATATTTATTTGAATTTCCTGCAGGGCCGTGACAGCATAATTGCCGGGGGGATACATACTACATACATTTAAAACAAACAACATGGGCTGCCCAGTCACTACCCAACGAGTAGTGGCATCAACTGTGTGTACAGATCTGTCAGGTTTACTGGGAGTACCAATGCAAAACAGAGAAAAGTCGCTAAAGTATAAGTGAGCGTGCACGCACGCCTCAGGCTCGACAATAGTGCACGAAAAGCACTCTCAGACCGACATTCAACAACAGCATGAGGCAGCTTATCCCATTTATTGGTGGTATGCGAAAAGAAAGAGTGCTTTAAAGCGTCAGTACGACATTGCGTCTCGCGTATTTTTCATTCATGATCGCAACGTTTCGATGTAAAATAGGGTGGCAGCAAATATGTTTTAGGGTTTATGGCAGCTTTATTAAAATAAATGCGGTAGAGAAATTTTAGTTTAATCTCTAGTGAGCGCTCCTTAAGGGAGTTCCATTCCAAATCCTGCTTAATGCTGCTGCTACGAACATAAAAACTATAGCTGTTAGTAACAAACCGCGCTACACGGTTCCGAACTCACTCCAGAATAGCATAGTGGGTTCCGGCTTGAGGGTCCCATACAGCACAGGTATACTCCATGATTGATCTAATGTTAGTAAAATATAAAAGCTCCTTAACCTTTTGAGGATCATCCTTAAAATTCCTTTTTAAAAAATTCAACATTTTCGATGCCTTTCTTTTCTTCAACATTCAACATTTTCTTGCTAAAAATTCAACATTTTCTTGCTATGTAATCAACCTGTTTTCTCCAGGTAAGGTCAGCCGAAAAGTAAACACCAAGATATTTATAATCCGACACTTTAGATAAAAGCTGCTCATTTAAAACATACTCCGAGTCAATTGGAGTGCGCCTGCGCATAGAGGAAAGACAGTAGCATTTAGCCCTATTCAAAGACATGCTCCATTTTTCGCACCATTCTTGAATGCGGTCTAGGTTTTATTGAAGATAATCTATGTCACATGGCGGTTTAATTGAATGATACAAAACACAGTCATCGGCGTACAACCGCACCCGGCAATTAACATTTTCTACTATGTCATTTACATAAATTAAAAAAAGCAAATCCCTAACACCGACCCCTGAGGAACTCCCGAAGTGACTGTCGTCATATCTGAAAAACAACCGTTGACCAAGACGCGTTGCTTGCGCCCTTCAGGATAATTTTTAATCCATTGATATACATCGTTTGACGCAAACAAAGGAGAGTTTATGGAGAAACAGGAAGTGAGGAACTGTACCAAAGGTCTTTTTGAAATCCAGGAAAAAGCAGGCGATCTGCTCGCGGCAGTCGAAGACAGAGAAACGATCATGGCTAAGTTCAACTAACTGTGTTGTGCATGAACGGCCAGCCCTAAAACCATTTGGGAGTCTGTAAAGAATTTATTATATTTAATCAGTGAACTGTAGATTATGTTCCCCATTATTTTGCAACAAATACACGTGAGCGAGGTAGGCCTGTAATTCGTGACACTATTTCTTGAACCACCTTTGCGAGTCGGGACTACGTTAGCTATAGAAGAACTGCAGATTGGGCTAGTTGGTGTAGATTCATAGTGACGGTTCAAAAGCGCAAACACACACAGACCAAGAAGCAGACAAGACACATACACAGCGCTGAACTTATGTGTCTTCTCTCCTTCTTGGTCTGTGTGTGTTTGCGCTGCTGAACCATCACTACGTTACCTAGTTTCCACTCGTCATGAACAACGCTGCTTCTTAGTGCTTTATTAAACAAAATAATCAAATAATGGGCAATCATATCGAAGCATGCCCGCAGGACGTAGGAAGAAATTTCATCAGGCCCACTGGCAGAGCCAGGCAATAGCCAGAGCTATTGTCAGAGCCAGAGAATAGCCAGACAGAGCCAGGCTGGCAGAACCAATATCATGAAGCAGTTTTGCGACGCCATTGTGTGCAATAACAAGATCATGCATACGTGTGGTTAGTGCCACTGACACTGAGGGAAGCTCGCCTGAGTAGGGCACAGTGAAAACAGATCGGAAGTAAGTATTAAATGAACAGACCTTCTGATAACCTTCATCTACCACGGCACCATGACTGTCTACCAACTTCGGAATCCCTATGCCCTATGGGCTCTTTTCCATTGGATTTTAAAAATTTCCACATTTCCTTAGAATTGGTTTTCAGCTTGGCTCCCAATTTGTTGAAGTAGTTAAGCTTTTCTATCCTGGTCTTAATCTTTATTTCTTTGCCAAGGCGGTTTAAGGACTCATAGACGGCAGGATCTTTATTTCTTTTGTACCTGTCTAGAAGGCGGTGTCTTGTCCTGATAAATAATCGGGTCTCACGAGTTACCCAAGCCTTATCCGCTCGTCTTTTACGAGTTATGCATTTGCTTGGAATGCACTGGTCAATTTGGTTTTCAAGTTTGTTTTTGAACCTTATCCATAGCCCATTGTAATCTAAAATTCGGCTGGCCGCATCAAATTCTGGTAAGAATCTAAGAGCACTTGCTGCTGGGCTAGTTGGTTTTGGTTCATATTTGAACCATATGGCGCTTCGTCCTGTTACCTACCTATGTGTCTGTCTGTTTTTTGCGCCTAAAACCTTTTCATTTCTGGTAAGAAGGATTGGAACCTTGTACAGATTGAAACATAATCAGCCTTTTCATAGAAGTAAACTCTTCTCGACCTGGCATGTGCTTTTCTGAGAATCACGGGTGCGAGTTGTGCAACAACGCAGTCATGGGCGCTTATACCGGGAATCACTACAACGTCGCTAATGATGGATGGTGTGTTAGAAAAAACTAAGTCCAGGATAGAAGCACCGCTACTTCCCTGTCTAGTTGGTTCCGTAACAAATTAATACAGGTCATTAGATGATATGATCTCATAAAAACCGGCCCATAGGGCACTCGAATCAGTCACAATGCATTTATTCTTGTCCCACTAGACAGTTGGCATATTAAGATCACCCCCTACGACGAAATCTTTTTTAAGTGAAGATGCGCAGGATTAGCACATGCTGGTGAACGGTAAAACGAGCCAACAGCTAAAAGACGACCATTATCTAGATGCAGATTGCACCAAACTGACTCGCCGCATTCCGAAGGTGACGATAACAAGGAAGATCTTAGGGCAGCATTAACTAGAGGGAAAACACCCCCGCCTTGGTATTCCGGTCGTGACGATATATTTCAAAACCGGCAGGGCAGACTTCACTGCTTAGAATAAAATCGTGAAGCCAAGATTCTGTGCCGATTACAACATGCGGATTTGCGGTAGAGATCAAAAGTGCAAAGTCATCTATTTTGTTTTTAATACTTTGGCAGTTTACAACGAGTATGGTCAAGGCCTGCGATACACTTACTGAACTGTTATGCCGACCTTCCATAGATTTACTTCATCCAGTCGCATGTCTTCTTTCTAGCTATCTGTTAATAGTAAAAGCATTTCCCGTCGATCACCAGTTTATTATGCCGTAGTTTAAAATATTCTGACAAAGAGCGGGCGTACAAGTTTTGAACGCGCTTGTCTCACTGCAAAAGTGAAGTCCTCACGAATAGCATAAGCAGTTGGCCTAAATGTAGGGGCGTGTGAAAGCGCTCGTTCCTTATCTTTGTAATTGCAGAATCTGATCACAATTGGACGATGTTTATTAGGCTTGTATTGTCCCAATCGATGTACACGCTCGATACTGCTTGCGCTAACAAGTTCACCCAGGCTTGACTGGAAAAATGATCGCGCCTTTTCTTCAGATTCCACCCAGCCCTCTTCTGCAGAGTCAGGTAAACTGAAAGGAACCAAATTATTTCTACGTAATTGGTTATTAGAATCCTCTAATGATAATTTCAAGTAAGCAACCTCCCGGGTTAAGCAATGAACCGCATCAGCACCTAAAGGTTGATTTTGTCCATTCCGGCTCAGAGAGAGCTCTAGTACAGCGACTCTGCCCGCCAGTTGATTTAGTGAAACAGTCACCACATTGTGCTCCTCTCGTACAGCTTATAAGTCGCACAAGAATTGTGTGGTGCAGTCTACTCGCAGATTAGTCCGTGACTTCTTTCGTGAGAAAGCTCGAAAGCAGTGGATAATGTCAGATAACATTGAACTTGAACCAAAAACCCAGACCCCAATCTTTATCAATGAGTACTTGAGTCCTGCCATGAGAAAACTATCGGAGCGGCAAATGCAAAGAAAAAGAATACAAGTGGAAGTATGCACGGACTTGGAATGGCAAAATATTTGTGCGCAAAACAGATACCTCAACAATCACTGCCATCACCCAGCTTGATGATTTAGTACTGTGTAGCTATAACTACAGGCGCCTAAACCAAGTTTTGGTTTCGCGACATGGGTTATGAATCACATGAGTTTAGTGGAATCCAGAAAACAAACAAAGATGAATTCTACTGGATACTTCCGGAGTGCCACTGACAGCAGTAATGCTGAGTGAAACGTGGTACGCACCAGCAACGATTGTCTTTCAGCGTCCGGGCTATCAGTGCTTTTATCAAAACCGCAAAGAACAAAACAGGAGGCTTGACAGTGAAAGCGCTCAAGATGTCAAGATGGAAAACCAACTCGCCCACTCAATTCCGTTATTCAAAAGAGGAGGCGGCGTCGCCCTTCTGCTTGAAGAAACAATATCTTGTGAAATGGTCGCAGAATGCACAACAACAACTGCTGATTACGAAGTGCTTACAATACGAAGCTCACACAACGTTTTCTGATTAAGGTGTCATCAGTCATTTTTTTTTCCAATTCCTTGAAACGATTTTTAGCTATATATCTGATCAATCTATATATATATGGTTCTAGGTGGTGATATCAACATAAATATGCTTTCAACAATACAACCGCAAAAATAAGTGCAGGTTTTAATTGCCGCGAATGGTTTTATTAAGGCGGAAACTTGGGCTAGTTGGAAAGCGTTTGGAATCATATTTGCTAGCGCTTAGTGAACACACGGGACAAGAACACAAACACACGCATAAGTGAACGACTGAGAGAGCACCGCTTGGCAACGGAATCCATATCGGCGGGGGGGAATCTCGCTGTGCACTGCAAACGCTGTTTTATCGAACGGCACCCTGGCGACCCTGACCCTGTACCTTGCAAACCAATCTTTTCAGAAACAATCATTCTAGACACAATGAAAACCCAATCGGAACGTGAAATTTTTGGAGCTATGTGCATTGATAATGAAGGTTCGAAATGCGTCAGCAACCCGTCTGTCAATCTGTCAAAAAAAAAGAAATGTTGTTCCTGAAGCATGGCGTTGCTACTGCGCGTGTGTGAGTTCGGCATTTTTGAGCTGTCTTATACTGATTGTTTTTCGAATAAACGGCAGTTTAAGAACTAGCCTCTGTCCTGTGTATTTGTGTTCTTGTCCCGTGTGTTCACTAAGCGCTAGCAAATATGATTCCAAGTGAGTGGTTTCTTTACCGTAATAACAAGGCCGACGCGATTGACTTCAGAAAGTGCATCTTTATTAGACGTGTTCACTACAAATGATGAAAAACTGCAGCTTTCTAGACAAGGACACAACGAAGACGACAACACATGCGCTAATTTTCAACTGAATCTTTATTGAATGCAACACCAGCTTTTAAATACTACGAGAGCACCAAAATATCGTCCCACAAACCTATCACACCGCAAGTCACTTTTCACATTTTGTTCGAGCCATCAAGAAAAATCATCTCCTTCTCTGATAGAGATACAGACGGGATGCTTGCACACTTATCTTCTAAGTCTTTTATTCGTCTTGCTTCAATAATCTCCCGTGTTAGCTGTTTCCTGGTTTTGTTAATCACCTGGCATCCATCGAACTTCGGCATGCAGGCATCTGGTTTACATTCCTCACAGTGTTCTGAAAGATTGTCTTTTCCATTTTCTATATTCTTATTGTGCTCGGCCGCCGCGGTGGCTCAGCGGTTATGGTGCTCGGCTGCTGACCCGAAAGACGCGGGTTATATCCCGGCCGCGGCGGCTGGAATTTCTTTGGAGGAGAAATTCTAGTGGCCCGTGTACTGTGCGATGTCAGTGCACGTTAAAGAACCCCAGGTGGTCGAAATTTCCGGAGACCTCCACTACGGCGTCTCTCATAGCCTTAGTCGCTTTGGGACGTTAAACCCCATAAACCAAACCAAACCATTGTGCTCGCGTAGCCTCTCGTTTAGGCGTCTCCCGGTTTGGCCTATGTAAACCTTACCACATAACAGTGGCAAGGAACACACGACACCTTCTGCGCAGTCAAGAAATTTCTTCTTGTGATTCTTTGTACAGCTTTGGTTTTTCACAGAGTAAGGATTCGTCATCTTATATAGTTTTGCCAGTTTATCTATGGCCGAAAACACTATCTGAACGCCTACTCGTTGGCCTATCTTTTTCATATTATGGGAAATTCTGTGCATGTACGGAACTACTGCTGTTGTCCTACATTTCTCAGACAGAGCTTCTGATTTGGAATTATTCTTACGAATCATCCCCTCAGCCACTGACACCAACATGGCTTTAGGATACCCAGCCTCATGTCCCCGTTTTACCTGTTCATGAAAACTACTGTTCACCCGGTGTCCACACGACTTTTCCAGAGGCTTCATTATGAATCCTTGAAGTGTTGTCTCCGACCGGCGTCCTTTGTCAAATCTTATTCAAAATTTAACTCCTCCAAGAGGAAGTGGTACGACATACGACTAGACATGCTGCCGAGGCGTTATATGAATGGATGGCGGCGTAATGCTTGCATAATATTTTCTTCTCTCAAATGCACATTTGCTCATGCAATAGGCTGCGCGTAGGCTCCTACTCTTCCCAGTTTTAATATTTTCTCGTGCAGAAAACCACAGCGACTATTTCGGAGTTGCTATATACATCGGACACCTCGCAGGCTAAAGTTGAAAGGACCCGACATACGATAGTCCCTCACGGTTTGCTTGTAAAAAGCTGAATACGATGCCCAAGGGTGGAAATTTGGGCAAGTCGGTATTGATCCATAACATAAGAGTAGCGCAAAACCAGGACGACGGACACAAGGGGAGAGAACACACACCAACAACACAGGCGCTAACTTCCGACTGACGAAGAAAACCAAACCCAACCAAGTGAACGGAACCTGAGCAAGAGTAGCGCATGCGCTGACCTGAGATACAAAAAATCGCAAAAAAGGTGCGATAAAATGCGATAAAAAATGTGAGATCACGGATGTTTTCAACCCAAGAAGGCCAGCTCTCGTTTAGACAAGGAAATGGACGGAGTACTAACGCAGTTATCTTGTAAGGCAGCAATCTGTGCAGCTTCCACAATTTCGCGAGTTAGCTTATCTCTACTCTTAGCAACTACTGAGCATTTGTCCAAGAAAGGCACGCGCTTGCAATCTTTGCAGTGCAAAGCTAGATTGCTGCCAATATAAGTATTCATGTTATTATTGTGCTTTTGAAGCCTATCGTTCAGGCACCTACCGGATTGCCCAATATACTGCTTGCCACAGGAGAGCGGAATGTTGTACACAATGCCCTCAGTACATTTAACAAATATTTTCCTGTGGCGGATGGTACACTGCTGCTTTTGGCAGCTATGTGCGGAGGGCACGGACCTTTTGCATAACACACTGAGCTTTTGTGGAGCTGAAAACACCACGCGAACGTTTGCCTTTTTCCCTATTTTCTTGAGATTGTGCGCGAGACAATGGACGTAAGGAATGACAGCCACCTTGCCTCTCGTTTCTTCTGTAGTGTTAGGTTCTTTCCGGAGCTTCTTTTAGTTAGTACTCCGCGTTAGTACTCCGCGTTAGTACTCCGTCCATTTCCTTGTCTAAACGAGAGCTGGCCTTCTTGGGTTCAAAACATTCGTGATCTCACATTTTTATCGCATTTTATCGCACCTTTTTCTCGATTTTTTGTATCTTAGGTCAGCGCATGCGCTACTTTTGCTCAGGTTCCGTTCACTTGGTTGGGTTTGGTTTTCTTCGTCAGTCGGAAGTTAGCGCCTGTGTTGTTGGTGTGTGTTCTCTCCCCTTGTGTCCGTCGTCCTGGTTTTGCGCTACTCTTATGTTATGGATCAATACCGACTTGTCCAAATTTCCACCCTGGTGAATCATATTTCTAGTTTCTCGGGCATCTTTCTACATGTCTTCCAAAACCCAAGTGTGACCGTATCTCTGATTGCCGCTACGCTTTGCAGAGCACGGTCTGTTGCTTTCTGCATCCGCTCCGGTATTCTACCTGACGATGTGAGACGTCTTGTTATTGGTTTTAGTCCTTCCGCTGGACACTGCCGAAGGGTCTGCAAGATAATCAAGTCAGAGTGCCACCGTTACGCACGCCTTTTGAGAGTGATTTTAGCCGTGCAACTGCAACGTACGCTGGAACCAGATTCCGCAAAACGCCAGCTTCGTGAGCATCTGCTATTAGCTGACCGTACAACCGAAGCCCTCTGGCAAGTTCATCTGAAGGATCTTCACTCCCGGTGCCCCCCTAAGTGCCCTAGCAAGGTGAACAAAGTGTTCGTCCCTGACGGCGTCACGATTCCCCAGGACGTCATGCGGACGTTGGCCCTTGGTCCCAAGTTTGCAAGGGAATCTCCGAAAGCTCCGCATGAACTGCTCTCCATGGTGCGACGTGTATCCCGCCTGGCCGACCATGAGGACTCTGGTCGGTGCATCGCCGATGGTGTGGACGTCCTTTCTCACTGTAAGCCTCGCCCCTCGAAAGTCAATGTGAATCGCGTCCTGTCCTTTCTAGCCGAACAGTCACTTTGTGTCCTCCCCTCTGACAAAGAGGGAGGTTTTGCAGTATTTTCGCATGATACATTCAACGAGAAAGCCCACCGTGCTGTGACAGAGGTTTTTGAGGCTCGTAAGAAGGTCTCGCTTCCCAAGCTTAAGGCACAAGCCATGAAGCTATGTGACAAGCTCAATCTTGCAAAAGTGGCAAAGAGCATTGAAAATAGCAAGCGTCTCTTCTTAGAAGTGTTTTTCAGCGCAAAGACTCACAAGGTTGATGCTCCCCTTAGGGTAATAATTTCTGAACAAGACACTTGGCAGAAGTCAATAGCTCTGTTTCTCCAAGAAAAACTTAATATTCTGCCTGTCAATGACCCGTTTCTTGTAAGAAATTCAGAACCAGTTGTTAATGCTGTGAAATTGTTGTCCGACAAGAGCCTTATCGGCTTCTCCATTAACGTTAAAGATTTGTATTACTCCTTGCCTCATGATAACCTACTTACCATAGTTGAAGAATCGATCCTTCACTACGGTGCGGTGTCATTTCAAAATGAATCAGGGCTGTCTGTTGTTAGTTTTTAGAATTGCTGTTGTTTTATCTGCGCTCCACCTTCATAAATTTTCAAGACGTTCCGTTCATTCAAAAGCAGAGAATATGCATTGGGTCCTGCCTGGCCCCCGCACTTAGTAACCTATACCTTGCACACCTTGACAGGATCCTCCAAGACCGACTTGCTAATTCTTGTGTGGTTAGAATCTTCAGATTTGTTGATGATTTTCTCTTCCTTGTTAACTGCACACCTTCGAACCACGAGGCCGTTATCTCAGACATTTTGACCATTGTACAAGGGTGTTTTCACCCGCTACTATTGACTAGCGAAATGCCTACTGACTCAGAGATAAGGTTTCTCGATATTCGGCTTAAATTCATGGACAACCACGTTTGCTGGTGCTATTCACCTCGCGCCAACAAACCGCTTCTACCTTACACATCAGCTCATTCTAAACTCGTGAAACGAGGCATTATTAACCTCTGCATGGAAAACGCCTTTGAAAAGTCATGCCCCCATCAATCCGCATCTAGCTTTCGTGAACAACTCTCGAGGTTCCTCGAAGCAGGGTACTCTAAAGATTTCTTGGGTTCTGTCGCCGAAAACCTCCTGAAAAAGAAGCTCCGGAAAGAACCTAACACTACAGAAGAAACGAGAGGCAAGGTGGCTGTCATTCCTTACGTCCATTGTCTCGCGCACAATCTCAAGAAAATAGGGAAAAAGGCAAACGTTCGCGTGGTGTTTTCAGCTCCACAAAAGCTCAGTGTGTTATGCAAAAGGTCCGTGCCCTCCGCACATAGCTGCCAAAAGCAGCAGTGTACCATCCGCCACAGGAAAATATTTGTTAAATGTACTGAGGGCATTGTGTACAACATTCCGCTCTCCTGTGGCAAGCAGTATATTGGGCAATCCGGTAGGTGCCTGAACGATAGGCTTCGAGAGCACAATAATAAAATGAAGACTTATACCGGCAGCAATCTAGCTTTGCACTGCAAAGATTGCAAGTGCGTGCCTTTTTTGGAGAAATGCTCAGTCGTTGCTAAGAGTAGAGATAAGCTAACTCGCGAAATTGTGGAAGCTGCACAGATTGCTGCCTTACAAGATAACTGCGTTAGTACTCCGTCCATTTCCTTGCCTAAACGAGAGCTGGCCTTCTTGGGTTCAAAAAATCCGTGATCTCACATTTTTTATCGCATTTTATCGCACCTTTCTTTCGATTTTTTGTATCTTAGGTCAGCGCATGCGCTACTTTTGCTCAAGTTCCGTTCACTTGGTTGGGTTTGGTTTTCTTCTTCAGTCGGAAGTTAGCGGCTGTGTTGTTGGTGTGTGTTCTCTCCCCTTGTGTCCGTCGTCCTGGTTTTGCGCTACTCTTATGTTACGATGCCCTAGTTGCGCACTGCAACACGGTTGTAACGAAAAGAATTTTTATGTAGGGTTGATTGTTTGGGTTGAGTAACAGCAATAAAGAAAGGCTTTTAACCGCTGCTTGGTGCGCTGCATGACTGAATAGAATGTTGTTTGTTTAAGAGATTGCCATCTTGGGTCAGCTTATGCAATAATGGCTTATAAAAGGACGTTGTCTTCTCTCGTGTAATTGCCATGTATAACGCGCAGCGGCCTGGACTGCCGCAGTTAATTAATCGTTTTCCGTCGAAGGACCGCGACAAAAAATTCAAAAGCTGAAAAACCCAAACTCGTATTTACTCAGTCCTGCTCGAAGCAAAACGTTGTTCGTTTAAAGGAGTTGGTTGACGAGAAAATTGAAAGCACATGCAATTATGTTTGACCGAGGTCCTCCACGCAGATATCCAGTATTGAGCAATGGTTCGGTTACTGTGCCTAGGCACAGTACCGACCGAATATGGTGTGAATCTTGCCAGAAGAAATTTAATACGGTCAGCATTGCGCGCAACATGAATGCTACAGTTGCACCGCGAACAGCATGAGCAGCGGGGGCTTCAACAGCGAGAGCCGCCCCTTTGCTATCGAGTTCGTGAGCGAAGGAGCGCAACTGCAACAAAGCAAATACGTCCAGCGATGCGCGCAACACGAAAGTTAGATCTGCACCGCGAGCAGCGTAAACGGCGGGGCTGAAACATGAAGCGCAAGTTTGGAGTCATGGCCGCGAACGAGTCCGAATGCGCGCGACATCAAAGCTACACCGGGCCGCCGCGGTGGCCCAGTGGTTATGGTGCTCGGCTGCTGGCCCGAAAGACGCGGGTTCGATCCCGGCCGCGGCGGCTGAATTTCTTTGGAGGAGAAATTCTAGAGGCCCGTGTACTGTGCGATGTCAGTGCACGTTAAAGAACCCCAGGTGGTCGAAATTTCCGGAGCCCTCCACTACGGCGTCTCTCATAGCCTTAGTCCCTTTGGGACGTTAAACCCCATAACCCAACCAACTAAACCAACCAATCAAAGCTGCACCTGCAGAGCCAGCAGCGTGAGCGGCGGGGGCTAAGACAACGAGAAGCACGCCGCTTTCGTAGCCCGCGAGTGAGAGAATCCGTCTACAAACCTCGCCAAACGGCAGTCACTGCGAAGAAAGACTGCAGTAACTCGCGCTTCACAGCAAATCCTACGAAAAAAAAGGCGATTGACAACCGACGAACGGCCACTGACATCGTAAAGACGGGAGCCAGCTCATTATCAATGTTTTCCCGGCCGATACTATGCAGCCAAACCTCTCAGCGAGCCGCATTGCTTTCTGCGGACGGTATGACGAAAAGCCTTTTGCCACTGCCTCTTCGGTTGCTGCACCCGTAAGCGCAACAGAAGCTCGGCGTCCCCGCAGCGCGTGGACAGCGTCAAAGCAGGAGAAGAGCTTCCCGCAAAACCCTATACTTTTTTTTCTTTATTGCCTGGCTTTGGCTTATGACATTAAACAACAAAAATACACATAACACTATATACATACGACACTGTCGTGGTCAGCCAGCACGAGACTGGCTTCGTCAGCTTAAAATTCCCGCAACATACACAACGGCTCTAGTCTTGAGAGCCACTCGGGAGGCTCCGCAGCTGCTTTTTGGATTGCAAGAAACCAGCTACCACGGTTTCGAAGCGCGATTTCTACCCCTGTCAAAGGCACCGGCGTCTGCTGCGGAGCCAAAAAGCGCGCGCTCACACGTGACCACGGCGCCTCGGCCAATGAGAGGCTCGACTATCTGGAGGCGCGCTATAAGAGGAGGAAAGCAGGAAAGCTCAAAGCTTTGGGTTACTTGTGCTCCATTGAGGGGCTTTACAGCTGATGGCAGACAATTGCAATGCTTTGTAGAGTAGAACGCGATTTTTATCGGGTCCCGTTTCAAAATTTGCATACTCATCATTACACATGTACGCATCAGTACACAAAGAGCGAAACAAAACTGCGCGGAGACGACGGGACAAAACAAGGCATGAATACACACACACAAACCGCAGACTTCCAACTGACTTTATTTAAGGCCACCACAGCAAACAAGGAGACAAGCAGAAGCGGTGATGGCCTTTATCTGCCTCTGCTTTCGCTAAATAAAGTCAATTGGCAGTCTGCGCTTTTTGTGTATGTATTTGTGCCTTCTTTTTTCCGTCGTCTTCGCGCAGTTCTGTTTCGCTGTAACCATGAACCCACTAGCCCCAACATCATGTCTTACTTCAGTACACAAAGTCGCTTCATGAAGTCAATGACCACAACGCATTCGCTAGGTCCCCTTTTTTTTCAGTGCCAACCAGCGATGTTCTGCGCGTACTCGCCTGGCGATCTTGGTTCGATTCCCCGTATTTCCACAAAATGTTTTTACTTGGAGATTCTCGTGTTTCGTGTTGCAGCGCCCCACAACACCGACACTGGGTTTTCTGTGAGACGAGCTATCGCTTTAAACGCTGTTCCAGGTAACATTAGAATTCTGTAAATGAGAAACGCCCCTGTTCTATAAATTGAACTTAGTAGAAAACATGCTTGGGCATTCTTAATAAGACTGCACTTTAATCACGGTAACTTTAAAACCCACGAGTGAATTGTCAATACGAATTTTCGTCGTCAAAGAATTGCTTTATAATGCGACACTTGAAAGGTTAAGAAGTAGTTGTAAAAACATATATTTGGGAACAGAAGAGTTAGGGCACACGGGGTGGGTAGAGGATTTGGAGCTTTGATAAGTGGTGGGCCTTCTCTACTCCAGGATCCCATTGGCCTCCGTCGCCGCCTTGGCTCAGTTCGCCAGCATAAGCTGTGTGCTCTGGTCGGAGTCAGTCAGGAGGGCCTCCCACTGCTCTAGACTAGGGCTTGGGTAGTAAAGGGGTTTTCCAAAGGTGATACTAGAGGTGCATAAGAGGTGAAACTAGAAAGGCACTAGCAGGCAAAGATCTCAAATGTTCGTAGCATTATAATGTGCTTCCCGCATTTACTGCTGAATCTGGATTTTTGTCTGGACTAGTTGGTCCATTGCTAACTGACGGAAAACACAGCGCAAAAGAGAAAGGACAAGGGGGGACACGCGAGGCAGGACAGCGCCCGCCCTGTCCCGTGTCTTCCCCCTTGTCCTCATTCCGTCAATTACCGCATTCACTGCGAACCAGAATAAAAGAGCGTCACTCGGAGCTGCGCCATGCTCGACTGCTTAGCTGCACTCATGAAAAATGCACGTAACTGGACCAGTTGGGACGAAGCTGCACCCGAGGTCCCCAGATGCGGCATCACGACGGTGCGTCCCTATCCGCAGGAAAGGTCGTGATAATACTGCTGCGTCACTGCCACAAGGCTCTGCAACAACGTTTCGGCCTCGCGAGCAGCCCGCTCGAACCGGCTTATCGCTCGCTCCCTATGAATGAGCCTGCCCATTCTTCCGAACAAGGAGCGTGTTGTTCGTCCCGAAGTAGTACATGACACTGCATGCAAACAAGCAGAACATGAGATAGGATCCCAACGACCATTTCGTGCAAGAGAATGGGTGAAGAACAATAGCAGCTGCCACGATACCTTGCACCCCATACACAATTTTTTTTGCTACCTGCGCTATACCACTCAGGCACTCAGCCAACCTCCATCTGCTGAGGTCCGGTTGTTATGCCACCATGGTCGCTACTTTTCCCGTAGCCTAAATATGCATACCTGAGCTTTTTGCCGTTTACGCCGGTTGGAGTGCTCAGAAGGAAAATAGCACATACCACATGTCAATGGGGCGCACATTCCTCGTATCCTCTATGATGAAACTTGTGGGCGCGAAGAAACAAAACACAGAGAAGGTACCACAGGACAGGCGCCTTTTTCAAAACTAGTTTAATGGGAAGTCAACAAACACTTAAATAAGAAAAGATATCACAGGTAGGTACAGATAAAAACAGTTAAGATTTCATGTTATGACTAAACAAACTCAAAATTTACACAGATAACCTATTTCCTTCTTCGTAAGCGATACTGACGGCTTACTAACGCAATTACCGTGCGAGGCAATGTGGAAAACTTCCATCACCTCCCTGGTTGTTTGTTCAGGGTGACGGAATAGAACCTGTGTAGCCACTGAGATAGGCCGGCAATTATTACATTCTTGGAGGTGTTCCCTCACCCCTTAGGCACTGCATTGTTGTGCTCTTTAAGGCGAATGTTCAAGCAACGACCAGTCTGCCCTATGTACACCAGACCACCGAGAAAAGGGATCTTGTACACCGTGCACTCCTTTTTCACAGCGCACAAACGTAGCCCGGTGTTTGACTGTGCATGCGCGGGAAGTACGGTCAAGCTTTTCCGCCTTTTTTTTTGCACAAGGGAGCATAGTATACCTAATTTCAAAGGGGCGGATAAGGCTACTTTGACATCGTATCTTTTTGCCACGTGTCTTAACCAATGTGATAAGCGGTGGATGTAGGGAATGACCGCATACTTCTTCAAGTTCCCTTCAGCGGGGGGTGAACTGCCTATGACCCGCTTCATTAACTTTATGCAGGACTGAACAATGACATTATCAGGGTAGCCGGCGTTTACTAATCTAGAAACTTGGGCTTTGAAACTATCATTGAGAACATGTAGACACGATTTCGCCAGGCTGGATCTGAGACATGAAATAGCTATTCCATTCTTCACCAGTTTCGATTGTTCAGAGCTGTAACTGAGTAGGGTTTTTTTTACCTAGGGCAATATTGCCGGCAGATATGTGCGGGATTGAAATGCAAATTGAGGTCCAGGAACTGCAACGAATTATCTTTGGGAACCTCTAGAGTCAATTTAAGGCCTGATCCACACTCTTTGAAGGTTTTCAATATATTCACCATACGGTTATTAAAATCCCCTTTGTCAACTACGACCAAAAAATCGTCTACATACCTAAAGATCCCTTTGTACAAACCTTCTAATCTCTGGCTGAATACGCGATCCACTTCACTAAGAAAAATGCTACTCAAAATGGGCGCTACAGGTGATCCGATGCAAATGCCCGACTTTTGTAGGTAAATCTTGTCACCCGACCCTACAATGGTGTACCGTCAAAAGTTCCAAAAACCCTTCTAAGGACACACCCGATTCATTCACAAACATCATTTCATCGTTGTCTTCAGCGATACACGACTTCACAGCAGACAAAAGCCGGTCATGTGGTAAAGAGTAATACATATCTTCAATGTCTATGCTGAAGGCGTACGCCGTGCCGGGGTTATGGTTTCTGAGAAAGGTGACCACCGCATCGGAGTTAGGAACACCAACAGGATCTTTGCAGACCAACGTGGAAAGATGGCTCTGTAAAAACACTGATACATTCTTCTGCCAAGTACCTCGTTCAGACACAATTGCTCGGAACGGAATGTCAGGCTTATGCGTCTTGGCGGAGAAGGCTTGAAGTCTATCGAGTTTGGCCGTGTATACCGCCCTGTGCAACTGTTCCAGGTTCAGGTCTCGAAGGGTTTCTAGGGCTCGTTCTTTAACTTCCGCAGCCTCAACACATACTTCCTTGAAGTTTTTCTGAACAGCGGCGAGTGCCTTCAGGTTGTAGGTGTGATTTGGCACTATGGCAAAAACGCCTTCTTTATCTGACACGAAAATTCTTTGTTCATTTTTTGCACTAACCATTTTGCCACGGGTTCCACTTGTCCCTCCTTTTCTTGTTTCCTGAGGTGCGCTCCAACACATCCATGCACTCGTATCCTCTAATTGTGCTTCTGCGAGCAAAAGCGTCACAAAATATTTTACGCACTTTACCTGTGACGCTCGTCGCAGCGTTCGCCTTTGTTGAAATGCGCTGCCCATTGTGTGCAGACATGTAGAGCAGAATTGGCGATTGTGCGTGAGTGCGGCTTCCTGATAAGTGCGCATCTCCCGCTTTCATACACAACGGGCTTCTCCGTTCAACCTTTGCTAGTGCGCATTCATTGTCTACCAGGAAAAAGCTACTCTCGGCACACAGGAGGCTGCTCTGAACGAAAGTTACCCGCCTGAGGCACCGCCACCGTTAAACGGCGCCCGCCTACCTAGGCGAGCGAACTGCCACCAGTACAGGCTTGGTGCAGACGTAGAAGACAGCAATGGGGTGCGAAAGTCTAAACGACTTTCCTTCTTATTTCGTGCACAAAATAGCCCGCATAACCATTGGACTATCAAGAAAGCAATACCTCGAGTAGCTCAAGCTCTGCTTGCATGGTTTTGCATTGCTACCCTTTTGTAAACTTCGGCACACTAACATAAAAGAGAAAGCGGTCTTTTAGCTGACTAGAATTCGAATGCATCTTGAAACTGAAGAAAAAAGACAACGGACGAGGAAGAGACCAACAAGACAGAGCGCTGAACTTCAACTGAGTTTATTATAAAGGAGCGTCACATTTATACATTCCTTGCAGCCGCAAACTAACCTAACAAACGATCATCACATGGCACTGGCGCGCTGGCGTGTGCGAGACAGCATATTATCCAGATATGCAAACTCTTTATCAGATACGTTAACAGAGCTTTTGCTGACACAACAACCGGATTCGTTCTTAATACAGTAAGCTTCAACAAACGTAGGTTTTGGGCCAGTTGGTCCGAAATACTTGTAAGAAAAACCCGCGTCTTCAGACAGGACGAAGACGAGAACCGCACAGGACGAGCGGTAAACCAGTTGTAAGTTTACCGTTCGTCCTGTGCACTTCTCGTTTTCGTCCTGTCTGAAGACGCGGTTTCTCCCTACAAATCCAGGGGGCTTCGTAAATTTCTCTACATAGTTTAGACGCGAGCTTTTTAAGCCTGCCGTTTCGCGGAACCGGGGCGTGCAACCACGGCAGTGGCGACAATGGTCGGCCACATGCCCAATGCGCCTACTGCTGCGCGGTGTTCCCGAAGTGTGACGTTCATATAACGCCCAGTTTGTCCAGTGCAGCTTTTGCCACTGGACACGGGTGTTCGGTAGACGACCCCGCTCATGCACGGGACGAATCTGTCTGCGTGCTTAATACCGCAATCTTCCTTGTGCCTTTCCCTGCACCTTGTTGCATAGGCCGGCCAGTCTTTGGGGTGCAATGAAGGCAACCGGCACGCCACCTTTCTGGGCCACTTTCTTAAGCGATGCTAGAACTGGTGGTAATATGGAATGGCAACAGGTCTCTTGCGTTGCGCTTCTTCACTCCGGCGGTGTTCATGTACACCCCTAGCTTCTTTGGCAAGGGCCCCTAGCACAGAGGTGATCAACTCACAGGGAAGACCAGCACTCGTTAGTCTTTGTAGCTGGAAATTAACCAACACTATGCGGCATTTCATGAACGCAGGAGTTGTCCAGAGCAGCACGCAGGCAGTTTTTTGCAATACCCCTTTTACAAGCTTGGAATGAGGGGTCTGGTGACTTAAAATAGGTGTTCTTGAGCGAGACTGACCTCCAGCACAATTTGGTTCCGCGCACAAAAATACAGATATCTACGAATTGCAAGCATCCTTGCGGTGACACCTCATGGGTGAAGCTCAGCACAAAAGCGCACTCGGTGAAGATTTCTTGAACCGGGTTCACCGCAGTCATACCCCCTTATGCGTAACCCCTTTTTAGAAAATAGCGTAATCATCCACATACCTAAAGCCCTTAGCCGAGTAGGCTGTTTCAAGGCGTTCAGCAATTCGCTCGTAAGATAAAAATATGTCACTCAACAAGGGTTATATGCAAGAACCAGTGCAAACGGCGCGCTTTTGATTCAAGTTCTTTCCTTCAAAATTAACAATGGTGCATGAAAGATAAATCAGAAGCATTCCAGTTATCTAGACTTATTCCGCATGCGTTCTGGCAGGCCGCAGTGCCATAGTCATCAATGGTAACTTTAAGAGCGCAAAAGAGTTTATCCTGAGGTATGAAATAAAGCAAGTCAATGACGTCTATTGGAAAAGGAAACAATTATTCTTTCGAGCGCTTGATGAAATGCGATAAGTTCTTCTGAATTCATTATCATGAACAGGTCCGCAATTGCGAGCATGCACGAATGTCCTTGAAGAAATTTAAGGGTAGCCGCCTGCTACGTGTCACACTCAGAAACTGTGGCTCTAAAGGGACTTCACCTCAGCTGAAGTTTCGAGCTCTGTCTGGTTGGTTTCTCCCTCGTCCCGTGTCTCTTTTTTTTGCGCGCGGTTTCAAGATGCATTCTGACACACTAACTGGAAAACGGCACAGAAGACTGATGCGTCAACACATACGGTACGTTAAGGCCCGATGTACACGAAATGAGCATTAAAGCGCTTCATATGGGCTAGTGTCGTTTTTCTATTAGCGTGTTGAAGTTTACACCAACTCAGCAATGATAGACGGTGCAATTAACTTACTAGCCCACTTCTGAGGGCTATTAAAGGTCATTCCATGTCTGCGCCACACTAGCAGTGGCCCAGCGGTGCGGGCGCGCACGGCTGCCCGGTTTCATTCGGCAGCAGCTCATAGTGCAATGGATTCGACAAAAATGGTTGCAGTTTAAGTCAGCTAAGGGTGGTTTCGCGAAATCGCCCCGACGGCGTAGACGGCTCCGGCCGACTCGCTGCGTCCGCAGTGAGAACTGCCATGCGAATGCCGCGAGAGCGGCGCCGGCTCCTTATCCCTGCAAACGGCGAGTCACGTGCTCAGTCACGTGGCCACAGCTGCCAAGGCGGCAGTGTGCAAAGCGGTCGGCAAGGCGGCGGCGCGCGTTTGCAGCTGCGGCGAGTGACGTGGTACGATACGTGGCTGCCACACCTCCACCGCTCCTCCACTTGGAGGTCAAATTACGGCGCCGGTGACCCTGGCTCGACTAGGCCAGTAAAGCTGTCGCCTTAACACCCAGAGGGCGTTCCAGTTAGGTCAAATAGCATTTTTAAAAACGCGCCTTTCCAGGTATATACGATACGTGTCCCAGACCACCGATGGCCTCAGCACGTTAAGCGATGTTGAGCCTCCGACGATGCCGGGGACGCACGAAGGTCGCGGCCGAAGACGACAGGTAGGTGGCCAGGAGTCAACGGCGTATCCCATCGTAAACTAATAATGAAGCTGGAATCTGCATTAGGTAGTAGCCTCATAGTTACTTGAATCAAAGACTATTTAACAAACAGATCACAATACGTCTCGCTTAGCCTGGAAAACTCGAACTTAGTGCCTGCAACATCCGGAGTGCCACAAGGTTGCGTATTAGCCCCTGTCTTGTTCCTCATCTTTATTAATGACTTACCATCAAATATTTGTTCTAACATCAGGCTCTTTGCCGACGATTGCATAATATACCGCGAGATCAGTTCAGCCGCAGACAATGTAGCTCTGAACGATGACGTAGTTGAAGCAATAAATAAATAGTGTAACGATTGGCAAATGAACCTAAACGTAAAAAAATCCGCCGCGTTATCAATAACCGGGAAAATACAAAAATCAGCCTCTCAGTATGTCATTAATAATATCCTACTCCCCCAAGTCGTGGAACACAAATACCTCGGTGTAATCATATCCCATGACCTTAGATGGAGCTCCCATATAACTCACATTACATCCAAGGCTCTAAAAAGACTCTTCTTCCTGAGAAGGCGCCTGAAACTAGCACCGTCAGAGACAAAATTATTAGCCTATAATACCCTTGTAAGGCCAATTCTTGAATACTCTAATATTGTCTGGTTTCCCTCTACTAAACAACATGTAAGTAAACGAGAACAAGTACAAGGGAAGGCAATCAGATTCATTTTTAATAAATATAGCCAAACTGACTCACCAACTGACCTACTCCACAAAGCTGGTACGCTTACCTTGCAGAAGAGAGCCAAACCAGCACGTCTTAGATTCATACACCAGTTGCTCAATAATCAGCTGCATATTGACACTTCTAAATATTTATCCTTTACAGATACCAGGCCCACACGCCATAAGCACTCTCATACTTTAAACGAGTACACTTTCCGGACCGACTGCTTTAAACACTCATTCTTCCCACTAACCATACGCGAATGGAATACCCATGACCCAACCATCACAAGCTGCTCATCATTAAATACCTTTGTAGCTCTCGTCGAACACCAACTGGGTACGGAATAAATGTTTGACGTACTTTTGAATATGTACCCGCCTTCCAGTCAGGCACAGCTCGCTTTCATTGTGTGCGCTTTACTACATGTTCTTCCATTGCATTACCTTCCATTTTTGCCTATTATTTTTAAAATATTGATTCATTGGCTTCCAGTGTCTGTTCTTTGTTCCATGATTACTCTTCTATGTTCCGTCCATTTGAAAGTTTATACCCTTTTACTTCTATTCTTGAGTTCTTGTTAAACATCTTACCCTCACATCGCTGAGTGTTTACCTTTGTGTTATGCTTGCTCGCCTTATTTCGCTTACTTATTTAGACTGTTCAACTTATGCCCTTCCTGTTATAATCCCATATGGGATTGACAGTTTGTACCAAGAAATAAAAAATTCTGGAAGAAGGACGGCAGAGGATAAGTCTCTGGCTATTGGTCCCGTACGCAGTCCAGCTCTGGTCGCCACCAAGATCGGACGAGCATTCCTCCTCCAGTGCGTCCCCGCTGAGACAAAGGCGCCCGTGCGAAGAACAACGCGGCCGCGCACGAGGTGGGCAAAAAGTTGGGAAAGTTGGTAAACATTCATGATGGGTTCCAAAGCGCGACAAGACGGAGACGAAAAGAAAACAACACACTCGTGTCTGTTCTTTTCCGTTCGTCTCCGTCTTGTCGCGCTTTGGAACCCATCATGAACGCGCGCGAGGTGTTCGGCCCAAAGCGCCTGCAGTACATCAATGTGTCTGGCAGACCCCACGTGGCAGACATGGGCGGTCCCCGGACTCGAACGAAGAGGACCGTGCCACGCGCCTGGTGAGCCAATACACCCCCCGCCTCATACCAGCAGCCAATAATGTACTCTCATACACCTACCCACCTAGCCTCTCTCTCTCCGAGCCTCTGCGTGAACCTATGTCAAAGAACTTCTATTGGGGCTATCATTGACGTTCTTCAGCTGTGTGTGTGTTTTTTCGGCGCTACTGTTTTTTCCCTTCTCGAGAACCTATGTCAAAGATAGCTTCGAGTCGCTGGAGGCGGTCACGGCGCAAGCCCTTCTACCCATCTCGAACCGCGTCAGCTCTTTTAGCTCTTTCTTCAATTTCGTGATGTCGACGTCCGCAGCGCCACTGGCCTGGGTCGAGGTTGTCAGAACGCATGTCACCACTCAGCCACGAAAACAGATTTCTTGTTCGTGATTTTAACTTAACCCGCACTAATTGGGATTTGGCCTCATCTCACTCACGGCCGCCGCAGTGGTTGAGTGGTTATGGTGCTCGGCTGCTGACCCAAAAGACGCGGGTTCGATCCCGGCCGCGGTGGCTGGAATTTCTTTGGGGGAGAAATTCTAGAGGCCCGTGTACTGTGCGATGTCAGTGCACGTTAAAGAACCCCAGGTGGTCGAAATTTCCGGAGCCCTCCACTACGGCGTCTCTCATAGCCTCAGTCGCTTTGGGAAGTTAAACCCCATAAACCAAACCAAACCAACCAAACCAACCAATCATCTCACTCACGACAGGGCGTACATTCTGAACACTTATTTGATATTATGCTGTGTCACAACTTGAAACAGATAGTATTCATGACTCGTCTACCTCCGTTCTTGACTTCATTTTTGTGAGCTGTTGTAACATTTCCTGTTTAGATCCATCAAAGATTGCCTGATAATGAGCCGATGTATTTCAGTTGCGATTTCGTCGCTCATACACGTGCCGTGCCGTCCAAAACCGTGCTTCTAAAATATTTCTTGCATGCCAAGGATGAGCGCGCATTGGATTGTTTAGATCTGTGCCTCAGCAGCTTTGACAGCACTTACACGTTTGAGCTCTGGTCTAGGCTTAAGGACATGTGCGCATATTGTATCAATTAATTTATTCCAACAAGTGCCAAATCTAATCCCTGGACTGCGAGAGAAATTTTGCATCTCAAAATCAAACTTAGACCCTCAAGAGCATGTGCTCCTCGCAGCATAATTGAAATGAAGCACATTTCTTTGACCAAAGGTGTTGCGGCTGCTAAGCGACATTACTTTAAAAACGTCTAGGCGAATTTCAACTGTAACGCCCACCAGATACTTTGCAATTTTTTAAGCAGACAAAAAATACCTCTTCCTGCGATGATGCGTGAGGGAACGCTGCTGATCAACAAAAAAGATATTGCTGAGAAGTTCAATTTATATTTTCACAGTGTGTTTGCCCACCTAGAAACAATATTACAAATCGTGATTGTTGTTCCCAGCCTGTACACGATCTTTTATCACAACCTGGTGTTCTTGCAAAGGTATTGAATCTTAAAACAAAAGCAACTCCTGAGCCTGAAGAAATACCCAACTCATTTTTTCATCGTTATGCCGAAATGGTTTCGCACTTTCTAGCTTTCATTTTTCATGCTCTTCTTTTGTCTTCAAGACTTCCACCCGGTTGGAGGGTGGCTTGTGTCGCTACCACACACAAGAAAGATGACGCCGACGTTGTTTGCCGACGATTTTGGTTTGTTTAATGAAGTTAGGACCAGATTTTACTTAATTATAACCTACATATTATTAGCGAATGGTGTGTTAAAAGGAGGATGAAACTAAATGCCGACAAGACAGTATTAATGTGGATCAGTAATAAAAGAAAGTGTCACTTCTTTTGTTATAATGTTGCCACCAGCACCTTCAGAAGTAAAAAAATAAAGTGCACCTAGGAGAAACACTAACGGGTATACCCTTAGCTGGAACACTTTATGCTCTTCTTCGTTTCGTAATCTCTTCTTTCTTAGGCACAAGTTAAAACAAGCTCCTCCTAACGTTAAGCATTTGACATATACCACCATGATTAGATCAAAACTTGAGTATGCATGCACTGTTTGGGATCCTCACACAAAAACTAACATTAATGCGCTTGGAAGAATTGAGCACAAAGCTGTTTGATTCATATTTTCTAAACATGGCACCACTGACTCACCATATGCTCTAATGATTCAACATAACATGCAGTCCCTGAAGGTCGGCGCAGAATACAAAGGTTGAGATTTCTCTTTCTACTAAAAAATAAGGAATTGAAAACGGCTCCCGATTTGTATCTTCTACCGATGACGTCCACGTCAACAAGAAGCAGGCGCACTGAATCGTTAAAAGCTTACTTTGCCAGAAGAAATATATGCAAAGTTTCTTTTTTTTTCCGTACCATTAGAGAGTGCAATCAGAGAGTGCAACCAGTAGTTGACATTGATGCCTTAGAACAGGCCGTTCATTGAATTGTTGTTTTAAAGCAACAGCGTTCAGCGGCCCGTGTCGCACAAAAGGCGGTGTCGTCGTCGGCGGCGTTGGCCGTGAGCGAAAATCCCAGAAGCATTAATAAATAAATGTCTTTCGGGTCGTAGCTTGGGTTAGACTACAAGGTTTTAACTGATCTAGTGTATTGACTGCCAGGACGTCCTGTCGTATACAAAACTTGTCATGCAGGTTTCCGTCGGTACGGAAATGCGGCTACCACGGACGGCGGGTGAGCAGTGTGTGTGCGTGCGTGTGTGTGTGTGTGCTTGCGTGTGTGTGTGTGTGTGTGTGCGGGAGGGAGGAGGAGGAGATGCGAGCACAGAGCCGTACAATCGTGACACACTGCTGTTTCAACGAATTGCTTGCGCACACTCGCGCACCTGCGCCATAATGTAAAGCACGCGTGAGTGCCCCGGCCATGTTTTAATTTCTACTTCCACTGCTCATCTGCATCCTTGCGACCGAAGGCTAGCACTCCACGCTCGCGTGTGATGCCTCACAACCCGCATATCTCTTACTCTGTGGTTAAGGTTAAAAAAGCAACAACAAAAGACATGATGGTCTCCACGTGTCAACGCGATATTCAGCGACAGCTGTTAATGCGATACGTATATTGTGGTTGAGAATATGAGCGCAACCTCTTATCTGTGCAGTTCTATGGCGCTCTTTACGGTATCCCACAACCGTATGCCGCATAATGTTCTAGATGGTCAATACAATTCAGCCTTAACTTAACAATTCAGCCTTAACTTCAATTTAACTGACTAGTTAAGTTAAAGAGCTTGCGGCAGGAATTCAAATCGGCGACCTATAATCGGGGCTGCGGGTGTCCACCGAGATGTGTCAGACAGTTATTGCAACTTCCTTTTCGCAAATCCAATTTTCGTTTCCTTCATTACGGCGCCTCTTTCTCTCTCTCTCTCTCTCTTCTTTCCCTCCCATCTACCTCCCTTTCCTTACGGTGCGGTTCGGGTGTCCACCGAGATCTGAGCCATTTCCTCTCCTCAAAAGTGCGTTGCGTTCAAAGCTGTTTCCAACGGGCAGGGCGTCGCGCTGACCAAGCGATGGCGTTGTGTGGACTCCCTGGCAGCGCTGCACGCTGTCGCGATCCACTCCTTAGGCGAAGCTTAAGCGTCTTCCATTTTTTTCTTCATGTCTTCCTTTGTACTTTTGTTTATGGCGCCGCTACTGCTGGGGCCCTTCACGGGGCCTGCAGTATGCTCTAAGTGCATAAATAAAAATATGGCAAAGTGGAAAGAGGAAAACCGTTGTCTCCTTGTTCAGGAGAGAGGAGTGCGGGTGAGAGACCTACCGACTTCTCGTCCGCCTCAGCTGCTGGAAGTGGTTGGTTCATAACCGAAATTGAAAATTGGCTTTGAGGAAAATACATTTAATTTCATTTCATTTATTGGTTTTGTTTGGCCAGTACAGAGACTGCAAACAAGGGAGAGCAAGCTAAAGGCGCCTAGTAGCGCCTGACAGAGGCCTGCCCTCCCCATGTAAAAAACAAAAAAACAAAGTGGGACTTGGCAATGGTACAAAATTTCCATAAGTAACAGAAACTAGAAAAGCAGCGGATATATTGACAATGAAACAGAGAACAGTCATGCATAGAGCTAAGCACAACAAAACTAAGAGCAAAACATAACAAAGACAAAAACTGATTAGGTAAAAAACACACCACAACTAGCTATAACAAAAAAATTCACGAACAGTTTTCCTAAATCTGACCTCGGACATATTTTGTAGTGACAATTCTGTTAAGTATGGATAGGTGTTTAATGTATGAGGAATTATGTGAGTTAGTTTTTGGAACCCATAGTTTGTACGGGATTTTGATGCATACGCAGTAACTGCCTCACATAAGTTGTTGGACACGCGAACCGGGCCGTAAGGGAAGGTATAAAGGAGGTGGTGGTGGTGTGACACTTTTTATTAACAGCCTTTATGTTAGGCGTTCAATAGGTCCTGGGCCAAGGTGACGAGGGCGCGTTGCAGGTTCAGGTCCCAGGAGGGAAGCCAGATGGGCCGCGGCGGGGGTGGCGGGAAAGGATATGCGGGGGACTGGAAGGCTACGTGGCATTGTGTAAGGCAGTGTTCTATGTCTGCATATGTGTGTGGACAGTTTGGGCACTGAGGTGTGGAAGTGTGCCGGTACAGATAAAGTTTGGCTGGTGTATGCAGGAGATTAAACTGTATTCGGCGAAGAATGCGAGCTTCCCGGATCGATAAGGATGGGTGTGGTGGCGGTAAATCAGCTAAGTCTAATTTTTGCTGCGTGTAGTATTCGTCGACAGTGTGTCTGTAGGCCCTGACCGCCTGCTCCGTCGGTGGGCTCGTCCATGGGATCCCCGGCGCCCGGTGTACAGTTTCGCAGGCAAGCCGGTGAGCCAGCTCATTGCCGGGGATGCCCATGTGACCAGGGATCCACCGAAGGGTCACCGGTCGTGGGCTTAATGCTAAGAGGGCGGCATCTAAGGACGATCGGGTAGGGAAAGGGAGGGCTCTTTCATGGAAGGCACGCAGAGCTGCCTGCGAGTCTGTATAGACAACGTATTGGGGGGCGGGGGGTAGGGTGGCAAAGTATGTGATGGCATCGGCGATCCCGGGTATTTCTAGGGCGAGCGTGGAGGGTGGGGAGGTGTATGGACCGGTTGTGTGAGTGCTGGTTGTAGAGAGGCAAGGGTGGAGGAAAAAGGCTGCTGTGGAGCCCGCGGTTTCCGTGAGACAGGCGTCTGTGTAGGCCACCGCCGCAGCGTCCAAGGGTGGCTTGTGGTTGTATGCGTATGCCTGGCGGCGGCCTGCGTGTGTGTGGGCGAACATGTTGCGTGGAAAGGGTGCGAGGCGGAGGTTAGGGGGGTAGATCGGAGACTGCGGTGGGTCTGGGAAAGAGATGGGTGCGTAGGGAGTCTGTGGTAGTATCCACCGCCCAGCTGATGAACTGGACAGGCGGATGATTTGTCTCTCTCGGTGCAGGTTAAGGAGGGCTGGAAGGGGATGGAAAAGGCCTGTTCTGTACAGGGTGTCTGTAGAAGCCTGAGGGGGAGACCTGGTGTTGCTTTGTATAGTGTATTGAGGGCCCGGATTAGTTTGTCTTGTTGTGTACTTGTGAGGGGGCAGTAAGGGATATAGTATAAAAATTTGTTCAGGGCCAGCGCTTGAGCAAAACGGCTGGCATGTGTCTCGGAGATGCCGGCATGTTTTAAGACTACGCGGCGGAGTAAGTGTGTGATTGAGTGGCATGTGCGTATGGACTGATTGATGGCAGAGGTGAAAGTGTTGGAGGTCAGTGGCATACCCAGGATGCGACAAGAGTCGACACGGGGGATGCGTTGTCCGGCTAGGGTGAGGGAGATGGAGGGGTTCATCGTACGTTGATATTTACTGCGTGTTATGAGTAAAAGTTCACATTTCTCCGGAGCGGGTTGCAGGCCCGCTTGGGAGAGGTGTGAGGAAATGGTGTTAAGTGCCTGTTGGAGTGTAGTTTAGACCTCTCCCGGTGAGCCAGTGGTGACCCACAAGGTGAGATCGTCTGCATAGAAGAGGAAATGAAGGTCGGGAATATCGGCTAGGGCCCGGGCGAGCGGGACCATGCCTGGGTTAAATAGAATGGGAGAGAGGACGGCACCCTGTGGAGTGCCACGAGTGAGTGGAATGGGGTGAGACAGTTTGTCGAGATAGCGGATACGAGCGGAGCGGTGGGAGAGGAAAGCTCTTATGTAGTTGTACATGTTGTGTCCGCATTGCGTGTCAGCTAGTATGGTGAGGATGTGGTCGTGTGATATGTAGTCGAAAGCCTTGCGTATGTCAACTGTTACTAAGGCTTTGACCTGCGCAGCGTCTGGAGCATTTGTGTTAAAGAAGTTGTGTTGAAGGAGAAGGAAAAGGTCTTGGGTGGATAGTGCTCGGCGAAAGCCAATGAGGGTGGGGGAGAGATAGTTAGCTATCTCTCTGAGAGATAGATTAGCTCAGACTTACAAATACCTCGGAGTAACATTGTCCAATGATCTAACCTGGAACGCGCATGTCACTAAAATCATATCATCCGCTAACAGAAGCCTTGGATTCTTAAAACGACATCTACGTCATGCGCCACAAAACCTAAAATTACTTGCCTACAAATCACTTGTCCGTTCTAAATTAGAACATGCCTCTGCTATTTGGAGCCCTAACCAAAATTATCTAATAAATTCCCTAGAATCAGTACAAAATCGAGCCACAAGATTCATACATTCGTGCTATTCATATAATGTCAGTATATCAGCACTAAAAGCAGAGGCAGGCTTAACACCCCTGGATTGTAGGCGTCGTATTACTAGTATGTGCTTGTTTCACAAATTTTATTTCAGCTCGCTTCGTCGTCCTCCCTACATCAATCCGCCGGCACGCATTTCCCTCCGCATTGGTCATCCCCTTCAAGTAGCCCGGCCATGTACGCGTATAACTACATTTGCATCGTCATTCTTTCCACGCTTAGGCAAGGACTGGAACAACCTTCCACACGACATCGCCGCAATCACCTGCCCATCAACATTTGCGAAGTGTTTAGCTTCTACCTTTAACAGCGAATAATATTTTCTTACGTTTTTTCTTTGTTTATTCAATCTGATTTTTCAATGTAACCCGCCCCTTATGTAATACCCCCAATCCTGGGGGCCTTTAAGGTAATAAAGTGAAGTGAAGTGAAGTGAAGTCGGTGGCCTGAAGATGGGAAGTGAGGCGGGCAAGCACCATGTGCTCCATGATCTTGCCCGCGCATGAGATGAGGGAAATAGGACGAAGATTATTGATGGTGGAGGGTAATTGGGTTTCGGTATGAATGAGACCAGGGACGATGTCCAGTCCACTGGCAGGGTGCCAGAAGTACAGGCGTCGTTGATGACAGTAAGAAGAAATGTTTGGGCTTCGGGTGGAAGGTTCTTGAGAGTTGTGTATGTGATATTATCTGCACCGGGGGCAGAGTGTGTGTTACAACGTCTGAGTGCTGTGTCAAGTTCTGTGTGCGTGAAGGGGACGTCTAGTGCGGGAAGGGCTGGGCCGTGATATGGTGGGTTTAAAGAGGATTGTGAGGGTGGGAAATAAAGTTGTTGGAGGTTAGTGAAAACCTCTGTTGGGGTAGGTATAATGTAGAGATTGCAAGAAGAATGCAAATAAGATGTGCCGTAGTGGAGGACACAGCACACGGGCATCTTTCGCGTTTCGCCGGCCCCCTCTGGGTCAGCTCGTGCATAACCCCCTGAAGTGTATCTGTACATAAATGTTTTCCACCATCACCACCATCGAAACGCAGCCGCCGCGACCGAGTTCGAATCCGGGTACGCCGGCTCAGTAGACGAGTGCCTTAACCACTGAGTCATCGCGGCCAGTCGAAACCGATCGCCGGACAAGGTTGGGTACATGCTTCCCTTGCCCGGCGGCCCGCTTCTTTCTTTGCTGTCAGACCACAGCTAATAATCAAACATCCGGGTTACACACTAGTAGCCATCCTGTCATTTTTTTTACTCCTTTGCACCCACGCCCTTCGTTGCAGAATTTAAAGTTATGAACCATTCTGAACCCTCGGAGTTGGCCTGCGTTCGGAGCGCTGGGGTTAATAGTCACTCTGTTAGCTCTACGCCGTAGGAAAGAAGCGGTGTTCATCTTCTTGCGTAGCAGGATCATGTTGCACTGCCTGTGTGAGCTTACTGTTTGTCGGCCAGCGTGCACCGCCTTATGGAGGCCGTTGTTCTTCATAATCGCAGATCAAGGTGGCGCACTAGGCCGATCGCGACGCCCATTCAGAAACAAGTTGCGCTTTTCACCTGCGTCCCTGCTTTGAAAGAATTGGAGCCACTCATCAGCTTGTGTCGTCAGCTATTCCCCATGACTGGCGCAGCCACTTCCCAAAGTCGCTAAAAACTTTCAAGGCGCCAGCCAAAGCAGGGTGACACGTGAAAAGATTTTTTATCAAGAAATGAAAGGTGCGGCAACTGTCTCAATTCTCGCTGGAAAAGCTCGTCATGAGGGAAGGAAGGAAGGTAGGAGATTCACAAGGTTTTACCATCCCAAAGCGATTCAGGCTATAAGGGACGCTGTAGTGGAGGGTTCCGGAAAATTTCGTCCACCTGGGGATCTATAACGTGCTCTGCACACGGGCTCCTTTTGAGTTTCACCTCCATCGAAACACGGCCGGCGCGGTACTCCGGCACAGAAGCCGATCTGCCTAAGCAGCGAACTACTGCGGATGACACGTAACAATGTTGGGACTGTCTCGTAAAGGAAACGCCCAGATTCAAAGCGGCGTTTCCTGCAACTCTGCACGGAGAAGGTCAACAACTGGGCGATGACGGGGGTTGAACTGCGAGTGCGTCCACTATCTGGACACGGCAGAAACTGCACACACACGGAAGGCCTCCGTTATCGCTCGCAGTCGAAAAGCTTGTTCGCACCCTGTTTCCGATTCTTCGGCATGTTGAAGCAAATAGGCCTGGAGAGCGCACGACGTAGTGAGGATGTTTTCAATGCGGACTGCCGCCGTTGCCGTACCTAACGAGGAAATTCACCGTAATGTAACGAGAAAGGCAAATTTCTTCCTTCAGAGACAAAAAAAAAAATGCCCCATGCACACTTCCCCTATGCCCACTTCACGAATGACTGTGTGATATACTAGCCACAAAGCGACAGCAATTATTCTTGTGTCTACCGAGAGTCAACCAACCTCCATTATTGGCATTTCTAGCTGCCTTGCCTGCCGCGTACGTACATAAGTACTTCATTCGCAAGATATCGTGCATCATCCCAACCGAAGGAATTGTGCACGAATTCAATTTGGGATCGTATTATACGTCCCATAAGAACTTGTGATATGCCTTATGCAAGTGTGCCTTGTCTTTATTTCTTTATTCATCTGCCTCCTCCCATCATCATCATCATCATCCCCGATCGTGACACTCTCTTTTCTCCCCTTCCCCAGTGCGGAGTGGGAGGCCAGATATTCATTCTTCCGGCCCACCTCTCTGCCTTTCCTGTCAATACACCCTCTCTCTCTCTGGTCGTGCAAGCAGTACTTCATCATCGATGGTCAGCTTCAGCAGCCCAACTGAACTGAGTTCACTCAAGGGCGAAGACTTCTCCAATATCTGCCCAATTAACATTGTCCTGCGTCAGCTCCTTCTGATCCCAGCAAACTTGTTAATCTCCTCCACCCACCTAATTTCCTTTCGCCTCCTGCTAAGCTTCCTTTCTCTTTGGATCCAGTTCGTTACCCTTAAGGACCAGCAGTTATCTTGCCTTCGCATTACATGCCCTAAACAAGCCCATTTCATCCTTTTGATATCGACTAGCATATTATTCAACCAGGCTTGTTCTCTCCCCCATCCTGCCATTTTCCTGTCCCATAAAGTTGCACCTATCACTTTCCTTTCCATAGCTCGCTGAGTTGTCCTTAACATAAGCTGAACCCTTTCGCTAGCCTCCATGCTTCTGCCCCGTAGGTGAGTACCGGTGAGGTAGAGCTGTTATATACTTTTCTCTTGAAGGATACTGTTGACTTCCATTCATAACCTGCGAGTGTTTGCCACATGCGCTCCACCCCACTCTTATTCTTCTCATTATTTCATTCTCGTGATCCGGACCTGAGGTCACTACCTGTCCTAAGCGGACTTAGTCGCTTACCACTTCAACGCCCCGCTGACTATCATAAGCTGTTCTTTCCTTGCGAGACTGTTGAACATTACTTTAGAGTTATTTTTAGCGGTACTTAAGAAAGGATAAATTTTATCTGACTACCTGTACAAATATGGTCACACACAAGGCATAAAATCGTTCGCAGTCTCTGTAGCACAAAATGCAAAGACATGCATCTTACGCCTACATAAACAGCAAGGTCCGTAAATATATATTTCGTACAACGAAACTTCTGGAATTTTATCACCACCTGGCGCCTGTTATTGTCAATGGCAGAGAAACCGATTGCCCTTTCCGTCTGGTGAAATTTGAACACCACCACCTTTTATTAAAAGCGAATAAGAGAACACGGATTGTACAGAACTTGGTAACATAGCTTTGCTGGCCACAGCATTAGGCCACTCCGCCATCGCCGCAGCCGAACATCTGGAGTGTGCAACTGACAACCGCTCGCACTGTGCTTTCGCATGCCTACGTTTTCCTTCTCTCCTCTCAACGCCTTGACGGCGTGACACTCCCGTCCGGTTGCGGCACTGAGACTAGTGGCCGGCATTATAGCTGGGTGGTGTGTCGCTGTTGGATAAATTAAATACGCGTTGGTTTACACTGTCATACTTTGGCGCCACTTGTCTCGCACAAAGAGCGCTCACAAGAGGCTCTCGACGTCCGGCCGCTGTAGAGAGCCGCCCTGAGTATCGCGAACCGCCTCGAGGGTGCCGCTGTTGGCTCTCTTTCGAGTGTTTTTCGAGCAGCTTATCAGCGCCTCTGTGAGCTGCTAACGAAGGGGTCATTCCGCACAGCTGCCTGGCTTCCGCTATCATCACCGCGACCTCCTCGTGCTAGAGCCCGCCCATCGAAGGTCCGCGAACTTGTGGCTTGCGCTGTGTGTTTCCACTGCACCTGCCGTTCTAGCTCGCAGCCAGTGCCAGAGAGTAAATTAGCGATGCCGTACGCAAACGCAGGAGAGTGGAGCAAACTCAGAAGGTTATTTGCAGGTCACTGCCAGAGACCGTTGTCCAGCCTAATAGTAATCATGACGGTGCAACCTGTGCGGATGCGAATTATTCTTAACACCGTTTTATATTGCCACACTGCTGGCACTCTGCTGGCGGCAGCATGCGGCCGAACTGTGTATCTTGGCGCGTTGCCTAGCGTCGTCTTCCTGTCGTAATAGCGAAGATAGGCGGAATTTGTTTCTTCACGAGAATATATTCTGCCGAATCCGACCAAAAGGATGTTCACGCAAAAACCAGCCGCAGAAGAGGCTGTTGCGCACCCCTAGCACCTCCGTCTGCCGGCCGTCTCTGCGAACTGGCCGGTTTACTAAGGTTCGCTTGTGGCGCTGCAGTAGGGGAAGGGAAGTACTCCATCGCAGTCGGGACAAGCAGGTAGGAGATATTGACGCAACAAATATAACTGTAATAAGGCAATAATTACTCACTGCCATCCACCCAAGCGTAGCCATGCGGCTACAAAGCTACACAGCTTTCTCAGAAACTTCGTAGTTAAAAAAAAAATGTCTGATGGAGGACTGGTCTCGGGTTCGAAGCCCGGACCAGGACGAATGTTTCTTTAACTACGAAGTTTCAGAGAAAGCTGTCTAGCTGGCCTTTGTAGCCGCATGGCTGCGTTTTGGGTGGATGAAACTAGTAATTACTCCCTTATTACAAATCTACTCCACCTGGAGAGATTCCCCTAAACATCTGACCAATGCTTGCCCCGGAAACTTTCCTTATTCGCTTACAAGATGCTGCCGGCATCAGTCTTAGGGTCTGTGCTGGAGTGGGAACTGCTATAAAGGCGAGAGCAACACAGAACAGCAGGAAAAAGCATCACAAGAAATAAATTTTGCTGAAAAGCGTGATAGATGAATTTTGCCAGTGTAGCAGAAAATGAAACATTTGTTGATCCGTACAATGTTGACACAGCATTCGAGCAGTATGCACTAAAAATGCTGCAGGCGGCAGGGCCTTCGGAAGACGTGATCTCGTAAGATTATTCTCAAGTTTTTATAGGCTTGAAGTTTGGATTCCTGAGGCGAGTACTGGGAGAATGGAATGGAGTACTGGAAGAATGGAGTACTCCTTTGAGAAACGTCGGAAACTTTGGGTTGCTATATTGGCCGTGGAATACCAACTTGCCCAAACTTTTTCCCTTACCATCGTCATTCTTCTACTGCCTAGAAAAGAATGGCGAAAAGCCATCTCGGGAGATCCTCAAAGCACGGTTTATTCGTCAAACAGGAGAGCTGTGAGTAAGCACAATGCCAATGGCATTGCCATGAAAAGAAGACGTTTTCTTTTTCGCGTGAAGCCCCAAAAAGATAAAAGGAAGACATGAGGGCGAAAAATTAAAAAGCGCTGGATTATTAAATAAAGAATTTCCTTGACAGTGCAGCTTTGTCACTACTGTCATCTGTCACTACCGCCACGTAGCTTAAAGCACGATTGAGGTGTCCACTGTTCCAAGAGGGCAGTTTTCGCCTTCCCTCTGGTTCAGGTGTACAACGAGATGTGTGAGACAGATACTGCGCATTTCCTTTCCTCTAAAACCAATTTACAAATTTTACCCTCTGTTGTCCAAGCCCCCGCTATATTGCTTTTGTAGCTGTGGGAGACAGATACTGCGCATTTCCTTTCCTCAAAAAAAAAAGAATACCGAAGACACTTTGAAAATTCTAAAGTGTGCTTGGCGAAAGCCTTGTGGCCAACCCACAGCCGCTTCCCCGAACCGCTTGGCGCGGAATCACTGCGCCGCTTCAGAGCCATGCGTCTCACGAACTCGACTGCAACGAGACGTCTGGCAAAGGAGCGGCGGTGCAGCTGCCACCGCCGACGCGCGCGCGCTCATTGTACCGCTACCATGTGACGTCACGGTTGCTATGCACAGCTGCGCCGTCCACTGGCGCGCCGCTTAGTAAGGAAGGGAGGAGGTTGCGCTTTTACCCTCTCCTTTCCAAGCTCCCGCTCCATTGCTTTCGAAGCTTGAAGGCTGGTTACAACCGACAACACCGACGGCGACGCCGCGAAACGCAGAAACGGGCACCAAAGAGCTGCGCTCTAGAACTATACAGCTTGCGAGCAAAACAAGGTGGGGAGGCACGAATCTGTCACTTCAAAGCCTCCTGAGAAACAAGGAGGCCCTTCAACAGATGGTAATATTAAGTGACCTCAAAGTAAATAAGTATGGACGACGACACTTTCTGGAAGCGTCGCTAAAGTCGGACAATGCTCTGCTGTCCGACGTTTTAGACTTCCATGCCATTAGAAACGAACTTGCTGCAAACTTGGCGACTTCCGCGCTGACCTGCGCGGAAGAGAGTCGAGCGAAAGGAATCGTCAGCAGGCGCGAAAAGCTTGTATTGCGATTAGCCCACATTGCTGCAAACTTGCTGGATTCAAAGTACAGAGAAAAGCATCTGGACGAAGCGCAGCTTGCGGACTGCTTTGAGTGGATATCTCTGCACGCGGGGCACCTTTTACTGCACATCGGTAAACTGATTTTCAACGCAGTAGAGTAAAGGAAATCCGCAGGAATTTGGTCGAGGACGGGGTCTGGGACTCCGTGCAGATCATCACATGGCACCATCTACTTGGTGGCAGGCCTGGCACCAACCAGCCGCTAAATCCTCTGGCTTGCCAACTGCTGCCGATACGTGCCACCATCATCTTCCAGCTGCGAACAAAACTAGTCACGTTTCGGAAACCTCCATACAAGGCTTCGCAACAGGTTTTCAGGAGGAGGCGTTCGAAAGCTTGTGTATGTGCAGTCGAACCGAGTTGTGGACACAACTTCAATCCATGCTCCTGCGCGTACTGCCGCATCAAGCGACAGTGTCTCCGAGTCTGATTTGGAGTGATTTATAGGTCGGTCTTCATGTTTTTCTCCGTGCAATAGAGCAAGAAGTTGGTTCCACCAATATGATATTTATATTTGCATATTCGCCTGAACTGCGGATCACATTACTAGCTGTGCTATTGCAAATAAATATATGTTTGCCATGTCTTGCAAAATTTTTCAATTTTTCATGAAAGAAACCGTGAAGTAAAATGGTTGTTTTTTTTTAAGTCATTTAATATTTCCTAAAATTTTACACGCCTATACAGATTTAGTTTACGGGGTTTTACGTCCCAAAGTAACTCAGGCTATGAGGGACGCCGTAGTGAAGTAATAAGAACAAGGGATAAGAACAGTAAAAGGCACACATGAGCGCTGACTATCAAGTGAATTTTACTTCGGAGGCACAATCAATATGTAGTGGAACAAGGGGCGGTAAGTGGATAAAATCTGAGCGGTCACCGAAATTCAGAGTAGTAATGTGTATGAATGAAATCATAAGTTACGGATGATGAACACAATAAACGCTATAAAAGCGATAACAGCAGCAAAGTCGATAAAAGCTGTGAGATGTAACGGGTCATCAAGCAAAAAGAAAAAAAATCAGTAAAGTCAGAAAGAAGAGCATAAAGATGCCCAAAAGGGGCTGTAAAAATGGAAAAAGGAAAAAGAGAAAGAAAACTATACGTTAGCGATAGGACACTTCTTCAGAAGGTAAACATCTCGAGGCTGGTTACCGCGCTCACTGCGCAGGCTCTCCCGCGCTCAGGAAATTTTCTTGGTTTAATGAACGCCTCAGGGAGCACACACGTTCCTTGCGAACAGGCAGCGGTTGGAACCTGGCACTCCTTTGTAAGACCTTCACAGGCTGCTTCCCCGCACTGCATAAAACCACTATTAATGGACGCGGCAAAAAAACAGATCGAACGAGAGCTACTGGAAGCCTCGCGCACCCATGGCTTGGGTGAAAAGTGTGTGAGCGATACCTCAGTGACATTGCTACAGGAAGAGTTGCTGTTTCTCTGCAAGTGAGGTTAGCGGTACGGCCACGCTCCTTTGTGTCCTATCTGATGGTATGCACACGTGGCATCAACCCTTTGATTAGATGCCGGTTGTCAAAAATTTCAATTGTTTTTTTTTTCATCTTTGGCGACTGCGTTGTGTTAAACGTGGCTGCATGAAACTGCGCAGGCAGTCTGGTCACCGGAAACAAGGTACGGAATAAAGACAGTTGCGAGTAGCGCTTATCCCGTCCACTTCTCCTGTCATTGTCTTTTCGAGCGCTTTCAAAATTTAGGGCGGTAACTGATGCTCAATTTTGAAAATGCCTAGTTTTTTATCAGGTATTTGCTATGGCGATCTTTTCCGAAGCTCGTAGCGTGTATGATATACGTACATCCTGCGTCGATGTGCAGGCGCCCTAAGACTGAGCATATTCTCAGTATGGCTCGTATTTTATGGGGTATCCATTTTAAAGTATGGCACCATCGCTTCATTTCAAAAACACACTTCATAATACACACCAATGCCGTAAAATGCGCGAAAAACGATCTATATTCCATAACTCCGCGGGAATGGGGCTCATGCATCCACGTATTTTCAGGTTTCCCAGGCAGCCTAAGCTGCTTTCCTCTTACACCTGTACATTCTGGTTTCGCACAGGCAACAACAGCTTGGATACAGAGCAGTGCCAACGAGTTGGTGCGCGGTCGCTCCTGCCGAGGCCGTCTGCAGCGACCGCACAGTGTTTGGATTCATCCCCGCATGAAGCAATGGAGAGCAGCGAAAAACTCCAATACCCCGTGTAGAAATGGCAGGTAGGAATGTGCGCCTTCATAGAACTTCGGGATTCACGCTAGGCGAGTCAACAAAGTGCACTGAAAGCGGCCGCTAAGCTTCGTTTGGTTGTTCAGGCGGTTTTCCTAAGCATGGAGCGTCGTCAGTCGGCACACAGGGAACTATGCCCTCCGCTACATGTGAGAATGTTGCCTGCACAAGGCAGAGTCACTGAAAATCCAAAATTTGGGAAGGCTGGCTTTTTTAGAAGACTGCTGCTCTCGTTCTCTTTCAGTCGTTTCAATTCAGTCGTCCAAAATGGATGTAGTGCGAGCAACCAGGCAACAAAACTTAGACCAGGCAAGAAACTTCAGTTTAGCGTCCGAGAACTATATACAGTGAAAGCGCATGCGCAGAAGTCGAGCTCTTTATTTGCAATTGAAGCTGACAGAACAATTACATACTTCTTGCCTTCAATAAAACGGAGAGTTGAGCTAGTTGGTACATGTTTCTTGCGTGTTGCGTGTTGTTCCTAATAAAGCCTTCAGTTGATAGTCAGCGCCGGTCCTGTTGTACTCTTTTTCTTTGTCCTTTCGTTTAGCGCTGTTTTTTCCAAGAAACTTCTTGCCTTCTCCGTCAAAGTG
Source organism: Amblyomma mixtum (assembly GCF_055824585.1). Taxonomy (NCBI): domain Eukaryota; kingdom Metazoa; phylum Arthropoda; class Arachnida; order Ixodida; family Ixodidae; genus Amblyomma; species Amblyomma mixtum. The sequence goes on from NC_143021.1 coordinate 111,291,396, forward strand.
AAATGCCAAGCATAACCTCTAGTCCGAACAGAACCCGGCTGCACGTATCATGAAATCCGCACCAAACACAGAGCCTCAACCATGCAGTGGCCGCAAAATGGTCTGAGACCGCCAGGAAATAGCGAAGCGATGAAAAAGTGACCGTTGCTCTGTGATTCACTCACAAATACAGCACTCAGTCATACCAACGTAGCCTATCCGAAGGACACTATTCAGCTATGAAACGGAAATTCGCAGGGTAAGGAAAGGGCTCCAGCTTGAACTGCGGACGGCGGAGCCGTTTAAGGGAAGGAAATTAATAGTGGTAACATTAGGAGACATGAAGACAAAAGAGAGGGTTGAGAATTCCTTAGTTGAAGTCAAGAAGGAGAAGTGTGCATAGGAGTTTAAGTGTTTTATAGCGTGCTGTAACGCTAAACTTCGCCTCTATGGCTAAAGAAAATGATCAAAGGCGCTGACGGCAGCTGCATCAATTTTTAGCTTTCTAAACAAACAAACAAAAAACATTTGTACCACACACCAAAACACGATACACCAGGCTCCAGACTGCGCTTAATTGTTCATTTTTCCCGCCATGTGCGAGCGATATACGCGGTCTTCTTTCGTAAGGCACCGGACAGGGCTTCTGCGGCAACTATCTAGCGTGGAGGACGCCATTAAGTGAAATCAAATGCGAATAAGCGAAACATAGCGTGCCTTATGGGCTAAGAAGTTTTGGATGCCAGCCCTGCGACATATGGCACAACACGTGATAAGTGAGTGAGTGACATCCGAACCTTGACCAGTTTAGGTCGCAGCTGTCGTAAGGAGGCTGAACGTATCCGAAAGCGGGGGCGTTCATTTAAATCTTTGTTCGTAGCAGCTGATTCTTTGCTTGTCCTTGTTTTGTGAACGTAAGCTGCCATAGGTTTAGGTGGGACAGCGTCCTCTACTCGCCCAATGCTCGTGGAGCTCGCGCCCGGTAGCCGGAAGTGTGACGGGGCATCATCTGCGCTAACTGCAGTCGTTTTTCTTCCGAGCGAGGCCCAGTGGCGCAGCCTCCGATGCAGCCACCGGAAGGCGTTGTCTAGCACATGCACACTTGTGCCTACCTGAAGTCTAGATCCATCAGCCTTGCTGCCAACGCCGGGAAGTAACTCCTTCGCAAGTGCTTCAGGCCATCCGCCGTCAGAGAGATGCTGTGTACCTCGTTGAGACCGGCCAGCGCTCGGTCTTCGAGGCCTCCCAGATGCGTATTCTCTATCGCGAACAGCGTGAGTCGACTGAGTCCGTCGAACCAGGCCTTCTTGAGCATGGTGATGTTGCTCCCGTCGACGACGACCCGCCGGAGACCCTGCATCACGGCCAGATTGCTGTCGCCCAAGTCCAGAGTGGACTGCCGCACATCCAGGTCCTCTACGCGGCTGGAGACGGGGCTCGGGCCCCACCTGCGAGTGTCCTGCATGCGGAACTGCGACTCCGTGATCTTGATGGTGACCGCCTGGAGCCTGCTGAACAGGTCGGGCGTGACGGTGAAGTTGATGTGCTGCAGTGTGAGCGCGTTCATCCTGTAGTTGCTCAGGTAGCCCAGAAGGTTGCGCAGTGTCTGTTCGTTGGCGACGCCCGCGCACAGGACTCGAAGTCCGAGCATCGTCGCACTGCATCGGCACGGGTGGATGATGTTGTTGGACGGGCAGTCCGCAAAGAAGTGTCGTCCGTAGCACACACCGAGAAGCACGAGCAGAACACCCAGGCGCGGACAGCCGGCAACCATGGTCTCCTTGCGTACGTGCGCTCTGCACTCAGCGAGAAACACAATGCCTCATCGAGGCGCGCAGCGGAGCTGTGATGAGCAGCGTCCTTATCTCGGCTTTATAAAGGCAGCTGGTCGATAAGGCGCCGATAAGCGACGTCCGCTGCTGCGCCCGTGAGTTGCCGCGCGGGTATTATTGTGTGTCGAGCCACGCTTGTACAGCGCATCTGGAACCAGGCGGCGGTCTAGGCTGACTGCCACTTCGTCGATGGCTCGCCGTGGAACCACTTCCCTCACATGCCAGGCTTTAGCTCCACTTGTTTAACGGCCTCATGGAGCCGTCCTTTGGAAATCAAGCGAATCATTACTTACCACAGTACTCATAGCGGCCATCCTCGAAGACGCACTGACTCATCTACCAAGTCATTTTTTGCCGTAATGTTCCTGGTACGTACCCACATATCTTATTTTTTCCCATCTGTTTCCTCTCGGCGTGTTTGAGATCCACAGTATAGCTGAGATGGCACATTCTTTCTTCACGCCCCTTCGTTGCAAATATAAACACCAGTCATTGCTTCAGATGGTGTAACGCTAAAACGAGGAGAGGAATAGAAGCGGAGGGTTTCACCCGTCTTGAATGAACAAGCTAAGCATTTTCAGGCACTGGAACGATGAACAGGGAAGAATAAACAAAGCGAACCTCGCCGATAGTAACAGACGATGAATGTAAGAAGTACCAAAGTTTCCTTTAACGATACCAGCCCTGACGGCTTACTGACGTTTAGATTGTTTGTTCAATTATGATTATTTATGGTTTATGGGTGTTTAACGTCCCAAAGCGACTAAAGTTATGAGGGACGCGGTAGCGAAGGTATCCGGAAATTTCGACCAGCTGGGGTTCTTTAATGTGCACCGAGACCGCACAGTACACGGGCTTCTAGAATTTCTCCTCCATCGAAATTCAACCACCGCAGCCGGGGTCGAACCGCGTCTTTCGGGTGGGCAGCCGAGTGCCATACCCACTTAGCCACGGCGGCGGCTCTTCAGTTATTCGTTGCTTCTCCTAAAATGCTCGCACTGCGGTTTTTCTCCGGCAACAGAGTACCTGTCTCGTAATAGCATGGCGATGCACCACAGAAAAGTGTCGGGATTTATAACCTTTGAGAATATTTTGGCGCTCCACCGCAGTAAGTATTAGCACGTTGTTTATAACAGCATAAATAATGATACATATTATGATGTATGAGGTTCTCGCAGATCATGAATGGCAGTTGACCAGTATCCCACAGGAGAAAAGTATACAACAGCTGTATTTTACCGGTACTCACCCATGGGGCAAAAACGAGGAGGCTAGCAAAGATGGTTCAGCTTACGTTAAGAACAACGCAGCGAGCTATGGAAAGAAAAATGATAGGTGTAACGTTAAGATTTTAGAAGAACGTCAATTTGGGCTAGATAGTGCATTATTCGAGACAGAAATTGTAATAGCGCTACAGCAAGACGTACTCATGTCCTGTGTCAGTCTTTCTTGGGTACGTCTTGCTGTAGAGCTATTACAATTTATGTCTCAAATAACGTTAAGAGATCGGAAGCGGGCGGAGTGGGTGAGGGAACAAACGCGGGTTAATGAAATCCCAGTTGAAATCAAGAGGAAGGAATGGACTTGGGCAGGGCATGTAATGCAAAGGCAAGATAACCGCTGGTCATTAAGGGTAACGGAATGGATTCCAAGAGAAGACAAGCGTAGCAGGGGGCGGCAGAAAGTTAGGTGGGCGGATGAGATTAAGAAGTTTGCGGGTATACGGTGGCTGCAACTGGCGAAGGACAGGGTTAATTGAAGAGACATGCGAGAGGTCTTTGCCCTGCAGTAGGCATAGTCAGGCTGATGATGATAATGATGTATGTCAGTGTGCCATCTGTAACAGGAGCTCGCCTAACAAGGCTTGAAGAACACATCACGAGTTAGTTGGTTTTCCACCACACGAAAACAGCGCAAACTTCAGGAAGGACGCATAAAGGGGATACACAGCGCCTGTGTCTCGTCTCCTCTTTCTGCGTCCTTTGTGAAGTTTGCGCTGTTTTCGTGTGTAACAAGGCTTGCAAAAACTGAATGGTAGAAGAGTTCGTTTTTGAGCTAGTTGATTCTTTCTCATTTTTTTACTGATTCGTCTTCGACAAAAACTCATTTCACCTGCAACAATTGCCGAGAAGACATTGTAGCTAGAGCGTCAGGCCGAGCGGTGAACTTTGCCATTCTTTATTTATGTGTGCAAAGGGGCCTTGGCAGCGGTGAAAACAAGCAGTGAAGGCCCCCTCTTTTTGGGCATCCCACAGAAAATACGGACTCGCAGTTAGAATAGCAGCAATTAGAAATACTGGCAGTGCATTCCAAAGTGAGCTCTAGCTGCGACACATTGTGTTCCTCGAGGATAAATCACCAGTGGCCTTTCAGAAGAATTCACAAAATACAAGAAGATTACATATATAGGGGACTCTTTCTTTCTTTAATTTTTAACTCATATATGAAAATAGTGCGCTTCTGTTTGAGATCGAATTAGCGCACAAGCGACTGAAGGAAAAGTTTCATAATTTGGTGTTTTAGAACTAAGTATGGTGCGTTCTCTACGAGGGTATTTTTCTTTAGGGGCCTTGTCTTTTGCTTCTCAGGCTGTAATATGCTATTTGATCGCTCAGTGAAATTTTGGGCTGCAGCAGTAAACTGTTTCACAAGGCAGATATTTGTTTGCTTTCTCAAGTTCTACTAATATTTCGTCGCTTGCGTTACCACGCCGACATACAGTGCTTCTGCAACTGTTCTGGACCTGCCTGCCTGAATACGTACAGCCATCGCAAGACGTTTATAGTCCAGGTTTGCTTCTGGGCCACGCCGTACGGCTGTTTAGCATCCCAAGGCGGGAGGTAGGTGAGGACTTCCGTGGTTGCTACAAGACCCGCACTGAACGATATAAAGCAAACCATCTTGGAAACTTACTCAACATTCTGGAAGCCACCTTAAACGCGTGGGAGAGGGTGTAATTAGCATACCTAATGCTTATATCAATAAACGAATGACAGTAATAACGAAGAATGATAGCGCACAAAAATAATAACATTCAAAATCAACGAGTACAAAGCGATGCAAACAGCAGTTGAAGAATTAGGTGTTTCTCAAAAAAGGTCGTGATTTTCACCGTGTTTCTTGCGATTAAACTGAGCAGTTCACTTAACGTTTAGTCTGATTTCATTGAGTGTCAGTGAAGTCGTGAAAGCTGACGCCGACTAAGCCGTAAAAGTACTGCTATGCCTCACAAAGAAAGAGCACTCCTGTGAGCAATTGCAGCTGAAAGCAAGATGCGCATCTTCTCTGTGTTTACGGCTTGTGTTTCCTCAGGACTACTGCAAGTGCCGTTCTTGGCCGCTAGACGGTTGTTATCTCAGCCCCTGATACAACGCGCGAAGGAGTACGTGAGGCCGCAGGGTTCGCGCTGTTTCGTGACCTGTGGCCTGCCCCGGTTTGGAAATAACAACAGCTGTCGTAACTGAAAAAAGCGAATGCTATTCAACGCTTCCACGTTCCACCAAAATAGAGATAGACCAACCCATCAGTTCACCTGCTAGAATACCTCCTGCGCTTCAGGCCGTGATCTGGATTCCTGAGCGGAACGAGCTGCATGGCTCTAGATTCTTTGGGACAGGCGTATTGTGCCTGAAAATGTGGCATGAAATGAAAACAACACACTTATCTGTTCTTGAGACAAGAATAATGTCCTCCGATGCTTTTGCAACAAAGTGCGAATAAATTACATGGCTTACAGTGCTCACTGTAAAACTTCATGTTTTGCCGGTGATGATGAAGTAGAAGTAGTGACGGTGCCCAGACGACGCTTAGTTTTTCAACTGCAGCTGGCACAAACAGCAGTCGAGTAAATCTGAGTACTAAAGTTTCAGTGACGCGGAATTTCAGTAAATTTGAGTAAATCAGCAGGTAAGAAATCGGTGGTTCTGAGACGGCTGCCCATACAAAAATAAATGTAACTACTTTCCCACGCAGCGGAACTCGTGGCCTTAGATGATGAAGAGAACTGGTGTGGAAGGTTGGAACTTATTTTATGTGGACTTGAACACTGCCCCTGTCTCTTGCAACATCCTCAAATGTCGGCTAAGGTCTTGACAAATTAAAACGAACTATTCCTAAGTAGACGCCCGTTGCAGGGTTCACAGCTGGAAAGTCAAGAGAGCACGACGCCACAAACCGATGAAGAGAACCTTTTTATAATGTATTAGTATACATTATGCATGTATTATGTTTGTATGCATTAGTATTCTGAATTATGAAAGCAATTATTCTAGACTTTACAATCGCACTGTCAACATGTTAATGACTACATCTTTTATCACTAGGCAAGTTTGTATGAGGATCTAGTCAGGCTGAGTTATTGTCGTGCAAAAGCTATTTCCCAGTGCTAGGTTGCTAATGCTTTGAATGCTGGAAAAGCGGTCTACATGGAATAAACATTTAAAAAACTTCTTTCTGTTGTCATGCCCATAAAATTTTTATGTTTTGAAGTTATTGCCGGCATCTCCTCTCCCAACTCAATAGCTTTTCTTCGGAAAAAGATTCGAGTTATTTTTCAGATAAGCCTGTTCTAAAAAAAATGTTGCTATGTTTGCTGAACTTTCTTGTACCAAATACATATACGCTAGCCTATCACACAATTAAACGATCAATCTCAATGCAGTGATCGGCAATATTTTAGCGAAGACGAAAGTTAGTACATTTAAAGTTCCCAAAAGCATCAAGTATTATTCATGTGGCCGCAGAAGTAAGGGGCAATTCGGACAACGCCGTCTAATTGGGGACCGCAGTAAACTTTCATTCCCTGGCTCTATTTGTGTATGTGCGTGTTTGTCCTGAAGCGAACCATGAATTTATTCCGGGGAAAATTGCTTTCAAGAATTTCCCCGCTACTCGATTCATACTGATGACTCCCACAAGGAAAATGACTCCGTGATCACCGTTTCGTTAAATGAAGTAGCTTCTGGCATGCACGCCCAGAATGGATACCTGGAGTACCATATAAGGGAGTAAATATGGAGTAAGTGTTCCTCGAACCCGCTTTCTTTTCAGACTTTCCGCGATAGATTTCAATCACTAAATATACGAAATGCTTACTGCTTGCCAATTCTCACCTCAAAGCATAACAACTTCAAGCAGTTAGCAATGAAAGGAGGCCTTTAAACGTTACACCAGATGTAAGGAGGATATCGAACCGAGGAGATTGAAACCTTGGTTAATATCGTCGTAACTAAAAGAACTTCGCGTGTCGTCAAGGAGAATCTCTTTCCGTTGGCAACCATAAGTATTCCGCAATTTAAGTGATGTAATTTTAGTATGACGTTTTTAATACACTCACTATTTTTCGTGAGGGTCTTAACCCACTAACTCTAACGCACGAACTTCCGGAAGGTGGAAAAATTCCCGTTTTAGACCTAAGATTGCACTTACGGACAACCACGTTTGTTGGGCATATGAGCCCCGATCCAACAAGCCACTGCTCCAGTTTCAATCAGCGCTTTCAAAACTGGTTGAGAGAGCTATTTTTAAGTTACACTTCAAAAACGCCCTCAAGAAATCATGTGAGCGCCTACAAGGCTAAACTTTCGCTCAACAATCGTTCAGGCTATCGTCAGCAGGCTACCCGAAGCATGTACAGATATCTGCTGCAGAGGCCTTGCTCAAGCACGAACAGAAGCGCGAACATGGCCACTGTATCGCCACGTCGTGTATATTTACTGTCCTACCTTTCACAATAAACTGTTGGATGTTAGCGCTCGTGTGTGTCCTTGCTTGTCCCTGTTCGGTTCGTGCGCTATTTTTGTTTGATGAAAGATAGTCTTTAAGGGAGCAGAAAAAGACGGCAGTAATTCCCTACATGCGCACATTGTCCCACAACCTAAAGAAGCTGGCGCAGCGTGCAGATGTTTGCGTAGCCTTTTCCGCCCCGCGTAAGCTCCCCATCCTTAGTAGTATCAGTAGTCCCGCGACAAAGCCAAGGGTTGCATGCAAGAAAAATCATCAAAACAAGTCTGTAGATTGCACTGAAGGGATAGTTTAGGAACTTTCACTATCTTGTGGGAAAATATACATTGGACAATTAGAGCGTTGCCTCAGTGACAGATTAAGAGGACACAAAAATAATTTCACTAACTCCAAAGACCGCAACCTGCCGCTTCACTGCTCTGAATGCACAAGGGAAAGTCAGAAAGTGTGTAAACCGATGTTTCATAAGTGCAGAACTTTCAGAAGAAGCAAGGACCGAACCACGAGGGAAATAATTGAGGCTCAAAGGATATTAGCTCTGGGCGACCTTTGTGTCAGCACCCCTTCTCTTCCGAGCCGCCGTGGTGGCTAAGTGGTTATGGTGCTCGGCTGCTGACCCGAAAGACGCGGGTTCTATCCCGGCAGCGGCGGCTGGAATTTCTTTGGAGGAGAAATTCTAGAGGCCCGTGTACTGTGCGATGTCAGTGCACCTTAAAGAACCCCCAGGTGGTCGAAATTTCCGGAGCCCTCCAATACGGCGTCTCTCATAGCCTTAGTCGCTTTGGGACGTTAAACCCCATAAACCAACCAACCTTCTCTTCCGCTATCTAGAAAAGAACGGGCGTACTTGGAAAAGCGCCCGACATGTAATTAGGTTTTCAACTTTCTTTTGCGCATTGTATCAGTTCGCGACCTCTCGCGCATCTTGCCATGTGTATATATACATACATATATACATGTAAATTTCATGAATAAACTTAGTTGCAAGTCAGCGCTGTGTGTCTCTATTCTTTCTGTGTCCTTGTCTTTTGCGCTGTTTTAAGGACTCTTCTTTTGCGGAAGCACGAAGCGTATTCTTTATTTAGCAGCACGCTGGAGCGCAGTGTTCGCAGTGTTCACAGCCTCGAAGGTACCAGTGTTCTCTCGCGTTCCCGCCACCGCATGCATTGCTCCGGTTTCCGAGTGAAGTGGAGAGGAATCGCAGACACTAACAGCATTCAGACGGAAAGTTTCGGAATTTCCGACGACAGTTTCCTCGTCATGTTCTGATTTGTGTTCACCGTGGTTTCGGGGCGATGTTCACCTCAACGTGCCGAGAATGGGAGCTAGAAGCATTTCATGCGTAATAAAACTACGCAACAGAAAAGGGTGCAAAGTATGACGCAAGTAGTGTGGCCTCGTTCTGTGTGTAGGTATGTGTGCGCGCGTCGGTGCATGCGCGTGTGTGTGCGTGCGCGCGTGCCTGCGTTTGCAAGGATCTGTGCATGTGTGTCACCTGAGTCTCAGAAACTTAATCTCATCTGCCCAGCCGACTTTCTTCCGCCCCTTGCAACCTTCTTGCCTTCTCCGGAAGTCGTGGGGAGTGTCGGTGCGGTCGATGACCACAGGAATGCTGCGTTTGCTTGGTTACCGGATGCACAATATCTGCCATGCGGCCACAGACCCAACCTGACGGCGTATTCGCACATGTCTACTAGTGCATATGCAGAGCCACGGACCGAAAGAAGCGAGAGAGGACGCACGCTAGACTTGAAACTGACTGAAGGAAGTATTTGTACATTCTTTTTTCTTTTTTCTCTTGTAACCGCTGGTGCCACCTATCAGCTGCTATCGCGTCATATTAAGAGACCACAACGAAAGAGAACAACGAAAAAACGGATAGAGGCGGTGGCTGAGAATACATAGGGGAAGATGTTTCATCAACTAGCAAACACAAAGATATCAGTCTCTATTCTCTTGACGCCAGCTAGATGAGCAAGAAATTCTTCTCATGCGTGTAAGCTTCTTCGAAGTCCAAACATGCAGTTTGGATAAGAAGTCTGCCTCGCCCAACTCGGACGGACCCGAGAGAACGAAGCTCGCCTCCCTCAAAGCGGCGTACTTCACAACGGCCGGGCTGCTTGAGCCGACACTCATTTAACCGAACCGCTCGCAGATTTCAGCCAGAGCGACTTGGTCCGTTTTTGTTGGGTTCCCGTGGATGCTGCAGAGTGCATCGTAGGGACCGCGCAAGAAAATGTTGATGGCAACAAGGGAGAGTAGGCGCTTTGGCCACAGAGCGGACGGCTCCTCTTCTTGGCTCTTCACCAGTAAATACAGAACCATGGTCCGGGCCCACAGCCGAGCACGAATTACTACCGCGGAGGACAAAGCTATGCCAGAGTAGAAGGGAATGCTGCGCTGAGAACATGTTGCACATGCAACGCGTCCACGCACGTGGGAAATATCGTAGTTGAGGCAGTTCGTTTCTTACTCAAAAGTGCATTCCGCAACTATGGATGCTGGATGTAGTCCAGTTTCAAAGCGATTGAGCTATGACTATTTACATCGCCGCAGTCTCTTTATGCGGGTAAAAATGTTTGTCGCAAGTGTTCGACTTCTTGTATTGGCCCCGACACCAGGCCTGCACAACGCTTACACCCTGCCGCGACAACTGGCATATCTCGGAGGTGGAGAGGTGGAAAACACAGCCATTGGAGCCAGTGACAAAGAGTGCAAAGATTGAAATCGAACTACTATTCCTGTCGCCTGGTTATTTCATCCCGTCCCACTGGGGCATTCGCTTGAACTTGTCATCCATGTTTTAGTGGCGTGAGCAGCATATGGGCGAGAAAGACTCATGCTAGCATCTATTTTGCAGTCTTCTGACACCAGGCCCCTCTCGGAGGACTTGATCCTCGCCGCTTGGCCAGATAGTTCGAAAACTCTACAGGCAACGGCGAGCGCACTCACGCTTTTTAAGCGATACGGGCCTTGACTCGCGTTTGTAATGTGTGCCTTAGCTTTATTCACCTGCCTCCTCCCATCGTCATCATCATCATCCCCCATCGTGACCCTCTCTTTTCTCCCCTTCCCCTTCCCCAGTGCGGAGTAGGAGGCCAGATAATTATTTCTCAGGCCAACCTCTCTGCCTTTCCCGTGAATAAACCTTCTCTCTTGACATCCATATTTAAATTTTTAGTGAGGTAAAAAAAAATTATCAAACCTCGCAAGGCTCATCAGCTTCCTCGAAGTGAATTTACAACCACGTTTGTACCACAGAATTGTAGAATAATTCGGAGGGGAGTAATGCAGCCACGGTCTGCGGATGCGCAGACCTAGCTCTGAAAACGCTGAGCTGCTCCCAGGAGTCAAAGCTCTTTCGGCGTTGCGCTGTACCGCTTCTGCAGCGACTAGTACTCTCTTTGCGACTGCGGCTTGCGACGATAAGCACCGTTAATTATAATGCAGGTGATACAGGGACCAATACGGCGGACTGGAAGAGGTCGCTTCTGAATGCCGATCACTTCTCAGCAAACGCCAAGTGACATCGCCCTGTATATTGAAGCGAAAAGCTTCACTGCACTAGTCAACACCGCGCTTCGCGTGAGCCGGAGGCCAGATTTGCCACTTCTACGCATGCGCGAAACCGAGCGACGTCACGCACGGCGCAGGTGGCCGCCGTCGCCGCCGCCGCCGCTGACTCCGTCGCCTGACCTTTCGCCGCCGCCGCGCGCTACTGTGCATGTGGGCCGCCGCTTCTCCTCCTCGCCACCGTTTGACCTTTCGCCGCAGCCGCGGGCAGTGCGGATTCGAAAGGAGGGGTATATAAGGCGCGCTTGCCCTTATAACAGCCGCAGACACTCGCCATGGAAGGAGAAGAAGAAGCAACAGTCGGACGGCGCAGAAACACCGATCCAGAAGGGGTAGCTTGGTAGTTGGCTGAAAAGCAGCGAGAGCTTTTCGCTTCGAGATATACAGGCTTAACCTTAGCTAAGCTACAGCCAATTTTTTGTTTTCAGTATAATAATAAACACGGCAATGCTTTCTGTCATATAGTTGCACTTTCCTGTTCACACTTCCTTTTCCTCTGTGCTATATTTAACGCGATATATTTAAAGGCCCGCCTGCCAGAAAATCCAGCATCGGCGTTGTTAGCACTAAATAGGGTGGCGTAGGGTGGATGACATTGCCTTGCTAAGTGACTCAGGACATGAACTGAAAATCATGATCAATGGGTTACACAGGCAGAGCGGAACGTTGGGGCTAAAAATGAATATGCAGAAAACCAAAGTAATATGAAACAGTTGAACAAGTGAACAGCAGATCGCAATTGGTGGCGTGGTGCTGGAAGTAGGAAGAGAATCTGCCTACTTAAGGCAGGAAGTGACCGCTGATCCGGATCATGAGACGGAAATAACTAGAAGAGTAAGAATGGGGTGGAGCGCATATGGCAGGTTCTCTCAGATCATGAAAGGCAGTTTACCATTATCCCTCAGGAGAAAAGTATACTACAGCTCCATCTTACCAGTACTCACCTATGGGGCAGAAACGTGGCGGCCAACAAAGAGGGTTCAGCTTAAGTTAAAGACAACGCAGCGAGCTATAGAAAGAATAAGACAATAAGCGTTAAGAGATCAGAAGCGGGCGTGGTGGGTGAGGGAACAAACGCGGGTTAATGACATCCTAGTCGAAATCAAGAGGAACAAATGGGCTTGGGCAGGGCATGCAATGCGAAGGAAGGTAACCGCTGGTCCTTGAGGGTGACGGAGTGGATTCCAGGAGAAGGCAAGCGCAGCAGGGGGCGGCAGAAAGTTAGGTGGGCCGCGGGCGGATGAGATTAAAAAGTTTGCGGGGACACGGTGGCCACAACTGGCGAAGAGCAGGGCTAAATGGGGAAATATGGGAGAGGCCTTTGCCCTGCAGCGGTTGTAGTCAAGCTGAAATGGTGATGATGAGAGTGGCCCAGGCATCCTACGCCTATACAACATATGGGCCAATGCAACCTATGTGGGCAGTTTAGGTCACGGAATGTTGTAGGGTGATCACAACATACTCATGCTATCGCCGAGCACGCAGTATCTACAGGCCATGACATTGACTGGGGTCGGGCACACGTGCTTTCAACCGAAAAGAAGCTACGCCCTCGCCTGCACTTGGAATCATTAATCATCCAAACTACTAGTCACACCCTCAACCGCAACGATGGAAATCTTAACCAAATCTACGCACGCTCCCTGCGCCCTCTTTTCAAGCATATGTAATGCCACTCAGCTGCTTGCTTCATTTCAATGTGAACAAGGCTCCCGTACGGGAGCCGAAACGTCTGTTTTTGTTTTTCTTTGGTCGGCGTTCCTTCTTCATCGTCAACATACTCATCGGATTGCGAGCAAACTAAACACCTTGGCATCATCATCATGACGCCCACTGCAGGACAAAGGCCTATTCAGTGTCTCTCCAATTACCACTGTTATTTGCCTGCTGAGGCCACTGTATCCCCGGAAATTTCTTAATCTCAAGCTGAATGTGTTCTTCTCCCCGCGGTGCGACTGTTGCTGTCCGTGTGCTCGCTGCTGTGCGGGAAGCCATTAGAGGGGCTCACACTTCACATTTGGCAGAGCCGTTTTCTCTGGGGCTCTCTGTAAGCAGGCATTGTGCGGCTCCCTCCCCGGCCTTCTTTGAATGTTTAGTTAGAGGAAAACGCAGTAAACTGCGAGGGGACGAGCTCTCCTAAGGCCTCGTCCGGACCACCAGAGAGGGCGCGCGGACCCCCTGTGGTTTGCAGGAGAGTCGCGCGAAGTGATTGCTTCGGGCGGCACACTGTCCGGCCGACCAGATACGCCGGAGACGAGCCGCGAGGGCTGAAGGCGCGGACGGCGGGTCGCGTGGTGCAGCGACTGCGAGGTTTGCGTTCCCTGTGTTTCGGGTGTCGTTTTGTGTGTTTGTGTCTGTGTGCCGAGTGGAAATGCGCACGCCTTCGTGGAATTTACGCGGTGCTCTCGAGTAAACAACCTCGTGGGCACCGGCGTGCTATTGGCTGCTTCTGTTTTAAAGAAATCCTTCTCATTGGCTCCGACAACAGCATTTACGATTGGCTACTAAAAGTGTCCCCAGAATCCTGGGAAAACGTATTTAAGAGCGGGTTTTTGGCGCGAAGAGGAGAGGAACGGCTGCGGACCTGCTGCTCGGGACCACTGCTCGGAAGATGTTGCGCGCCCCCTTGGTATGACTGCCCACGTTATTTTTTACTCCTATTTACTCTTGTGTATCAGTGTGTTCAGTTTAAATGATGTTTTAGGCCCATTTCAAATAAATCGAGTTAATTCATGCAACCCATCGACACCTGCTGGTCAACTTCTTCGAGGCGGCGGAGCCACCGTTCCGTCCCGACTTACGCTTCGTTACAATATGCAGTGCACATCCAATGTAGCTTATTTTTTCCTTAGTTCCAAGCATGGTCACCTATTTTCTACTGGCTATAGTATAACGAGTGTGGCCGACATAATATGAAAAGTATTTGTCTTTCAATGCAGTGGTTGTTTAATATCTCCAATTGTCAAAGTAATGCATTGAGCACAAATGCATATTGGTCAAAAACATTTATTAAGGCTCTCTCGACCAACATAAGGAGCCAATGAACACATATGGAGTGTAGTGCTACAATATCAGTATGTCACTACCTGTATAAACACTGGTACCCCGCACTGAAAGTAGAACAAATTTTTCGGGTAAAATATGCAAGTATGAATGTTAATTGTTGGCTGTGATCTGCAGATATTCTGTTCTGGCAGCAAAGCGTTCACAAGAGTGGCCTGCAGACATTTCATAATTTGAAGGACAAAACTTGCTACCACCTGCAAACACAGGATGCCCTGCTGCTAACACAGTTTAAAAATCTAGACCATGTATGTTTGATGCAGACAGGCCATAAATAAGCACTAAAGCTAAATATGCAGTGTACAGTCATCCTACTAAACTAATGATAGTGCAGAGCGAAAATATGTTTAGAAAAAAATGTCTCAAAAGGTGTGTACATGAATGCATTACTCTACATGAAAATAGGGGGTGGGGGCACGTCCTCGACTTTGACAGAAGAAATCTTGCTGCCACCCGCAAACACAGGATGACGTGCTACTAATGCAAGAGACAGAAACCAAGCCAATGTATACAGAGAAAGGGAACGAATTAGCACTGCGATAAAATATGTGAAAGTTTGCAGACATGAGCAAAGCAATAAAGTGCACGTGCCTTGTTATATTCACCTTAATTGCTCTAAATGCTGCACAAGACTGTTAAAGAAGGCCAGATGCTTCTTCACTGGCTGTGGTGATGCAGAGGCTACAGTATTCAGCTGCTTAGCATGAGTTGCAAGTGTTATCTCAGCTGCAGCATTCACATTTCATTGGCAACAAAAAGCAAAAATGTTCATGTGCTGAGAGACAGCGTTGAAGACCCCAGATGGGCGACATAAATTGGTGACAGGTGTTCAGTGTGGCATTTCTTAAAGCTACAACACAGCTTCAGGACATGAACTCCACAAAAAAAGACTTTACACAACTGCGCATAGATCAAATGTGTTTCTTGAAAACGCATATTGAACAAGGGAGGCTGTAGCTTTAGGGTTCTTGCCAGCATTTAGACATGAGGGCTTGTCTTCGCCCACACGAAGACAAGTGCTCTTGTCGAAGCTTTGGCATTCCCAAGAACCCTAAGGCTCTTTCCTCCCTTGTTGACTTTGTGCCATGCTAGCTGAAAAAAATGCACTAGTGTTCTTCAAGCATTCTCCAGCACAACAGGCCAAGCACACAAGCAAACATATGAAGAAAGCAATATATATGCAATATAAGAGCAACATGTGCAAATTACATGAAGAACCTGAATGATTTGCAGACAGATGAATTTATTTGTAAAAGTCAGCCTGGAGATTCATGAAAATACAAGTATACAATTCTTTAACTGGGTAAGCATCATGAAAATTTTCGATAAGCAATTGCTATCCAGTTTTTTACTATGGTTCATGTACTCCTCGAGTTGCCCGTATCAATATTGCTCAACGAATGTCTAGCGCTAGCAAAGGAGGACATTATAAGAGGTACGATGCACGTATTTGCATCGCGATGTTCCGTACTGCACTCTCAGCACGAAGATTTCTTACTAATAGCCTTCTTAATTCTGCGCTTAATGACACACTCGGTAGACTGCATGCTACACTTCAGTTCACGCTTGTCTGTCACCAACAGCGTAAGTATTGCACCACTCGCAAGTCGGACTAGATGCGACGACGCCAAGGGTGCGCGGTGTCAGCCCACTACCTTCGACGGAGCTTACTTTTCAACAAAGTGCGCAAGTGAACGTTGCGCAGCACGTTTCGCTTGGCGCAAGCAGATGATTCGATTAAATGCTCACTTCAGAAACTGTAACGTCGTGCACGCGACTTGCAGCGTGAAACACCAATCCTGACTTATGACAGTCCACTGCTAAGCCACGGCCGACTCAAAAACACTCTGACGACGCAGCGAACGCAACTACGCACAACACATTCAGAAGTTTCTCTTCAAGCGACGCGGCGCTACCCGAGCTACCCGAGCCACGCGCGACCGCCGCCCCGAAGCTCGGCGGAGAAGGAAGATTGTGAGGAGAGAGAAAAATGGAGAAGGAGAGACGAGCCAACTTCCAGTTGCGAGGCGGCTTCACAAAAAGTGACGTCAGGGCTTCTCCTTAGTTCTTTCCTTCCTCCATGGTTCAGGTTTTCAAACCAACTAGTCCACCAACACACCCTGCTCATGGTAGCAATATGGCTCTTTCTAAGTGGTCACCACCTAAACCTTACCGTTCAGGAAGCGAATAAAGCAGAGTAAAAAGGGACATCAAAATAAAAAAAAAACAAGCAACGTTTACGCACACTGCCATTGAGTTTTGCGAACTGCGCAGCATAGGGCAACCGTACTCTTTTTTTTTCGCGTTTTCAACAACCTTGCTCAAGATCTTTCCACACTGCATTGTTGTATAAGTAAGCTTGCTGCACCACTGGTGCTTAAAGGCCTACTTGACCGAAATTTTTCAAACCGTAAAAAGGTTGTTTTTTCATAGTACACCCCCGTATTATGCTACCCACAAAATATTAGGCTCCAGTTTCAAGCAGTTACGGTGAAAAAGGCACGCAAAAATCGGAGTTTTCAATACCGAAACTGGAAAAACGGGCGCCATTGCCGCCCGCCGGAAGTGACGCATGTTTGAGACTAGTCCGGACGGGTTCAGAGCGTCTGCTCGTTGCGGCTGGAGCAAAGCGCTGGTACCGGTAGCGCGTGCAGCACTTTGTGCGATAAATACTGGTTATATGTGAAAACACACAACTTAAAACGAATGAAACGCCGTAGAAAAAGTTTTAAACGTGTTTTATTTGCTGCAGTAGACTAGAAAAGTCTTGGCTCAACCTCAGCGAAGATGATCGCGCCGTAATGCTAGTGAGCGCTGCTTGCCTGGCAGTATTCGATTACAGCTTGTGCAAAGTTCGGATATAGCGGAGGAAGGAAGCATATTCAAATGGCGGCCAAGTAGAAGTGCTTGTATTATAAAGTCAGCTTTTTTGAGCGGGCACGCGCGTGCCAACAGCACATGTGCGCTCTGCTGTGCGTGCAATATGGTTGTTGTCTTGATAAAAAAAAATGACCTGTCTTCTCCTTTTTCTTCTCATTTTTCTCCCCCGTCGAAAGGTATTCCTGCCTGTGCACAGAAATTTGGAACAGGTGCTGTGAACGCGAGTTAAATCAATAAAAACAGCTGGATGTCTAAAAAGAGAGCTTAAGAGAATTAAGTGCTGCGTTAAGCGAAAGAATATGCCAGAAGCAAAATTTGTGGTGCAAAATAAATATATATTTTTCTCTTCGAGGACCGTGGCATCAATGCGGTGCCGATGGTGGGCTGGTTCATCTTTGCGCGCCTCGGTCGGGCAAGCCACTGCGCGTTGCGAAATACATGCCGATTCAAATGAACAAAAACTTATGCGTTGCGTTCATTACAGTATTTACCTAGAACCACTTAAAACCCGTGTACTGCAGGGACGGAAAGGTTTTTCTAATCTTTTCAAACCACACAGCTGGGCAGGACGACGTGGTTGCCGAACCCCAGTCGACCGTATACGCCCACCGCGCAAATTACCGTAGGCAGTGTGTCTCTATCGACTGAGTAATAATGAAGAACGTATAATCAAAATTCTTTGAAAATATTATCATTCAAATAACATGCGTTCAGTTCTCTGGTGTCTTGGAGACGCGCCTCGAATGGTAACGCTGAAGCTTCCTGTAATCGACCTCAAGTATGAATGGCGTGAGGCAGTAAGAAAGTCGACGTTTTCAGTAACGCTCATGTGGCTTTCCAGGATTCTCAGCCCGGCCTGCAAATCTTCGAGGCAGCAGATACACTCGGCGCACGACGGCATTATTGCGTATTGGGCAGAGCTGTACCTGCAATAAACGGGTGTGCATATGTTGATTCCTTTTCAGAAGAAGCAGACCTCTCCTTAGACTTCTGCCTGGTGTAAACAACGTGCCGTCAAAAGGGCGTTGCTCGATGAGCAAAGCCGTCCACTTTAACTTCTGAACCGGCTTAGCTGGCTTGTGACAAGCGCCCCCCCCCCCCCCCCCCCCCCGCCCTCCTCTTTATTCTCCCGATTAGAGACGCCTCGAAGCCTTTCTTCTCCGAATTATAACCCGGTTCGTGGCATGCTTTGCCGATCGGGCCAGAAACATGATGTAGACCGGGATAGGTCTATTGACAAAGCCCAACCCACAAAAGGGGTTAGCGCGAGGCAGAAGCGTCAGTTACCCACCGTTATCTTTTTTGAAGAAGAGAGGGGAATTCACGTTAAAACCTGAGCTCCAGACAGCTGACACCAGCTTTCGAGATCGGGGGTGAAGCGCAGTGGCCGAGAGGTATACATGGCGCTTTCCGCATTCCTCGTATTCCCTTCCGCGGCCATGCACTTCGTCGACATGATGCCAGCAGTTTATTTTTCTCGAAGACCATCGAGCTTCGCGGTGAAAACAGCCAGAAACGCGCCAGAAGAAGAGCTTACAAGGGGCGCGCACGCACTTCAGAACGCCTGAAACTGGCGAGCCGGCGATGCCGATGTCTCAAGTGTGTGTCATTTCCGGTCAGGTTTGTTAGTTATCCAGCACACCGCTAGGGGACTGCGTCGTCTGCTACAGAGGTTTTTGAACGCTTCTAACTAAAATTCTAGACGCTTCACATCCCTAATATTAAATATAAATATTGTTAATAACATGCACACTATATCCAGCGCAAAATTAGCCGAAGTAAAGTTTCGGTCAAGTAGGCCTTTAAATAGTGAAGGCCGGCTGAAATTTTCCGCACGGGAAGTGACATGCATTGAAAGGTCCTGACGCCCACTTGACGCGGAAAAGCATAAACAAGAGCTACATTCTTGAGAAACTACCAGTTACTAACTAAAGCCCAATAAGTACCGGCATTAGTGTGAGTGCTGGCGCTTGCAATGTCAGTAAAAAAAAATAGTTCAGCTGGTCAATCTCGTGTTAACAACTGGCCGTAACTCGAAAAACTAGTCGCGGGAAATGCCTAGGCCCTCAAAGCGTACCCGAAAGTGCCACCAAAAAATTAAGCTTAGAATTGATACTAACCGCTGAAGACGACAACGCCCGTAAATGAGGTTGGTCGCTTCAATATTATTTTTTCTCGATAGGTTGCACAAACGAAATTGCTGAAATGAAGTGCGGCAGCTGCTGCATTATGCCATAACACAGATGCGATATTTATGCCCACTAAAATTCCGAGCAAGGAACTATTACGCGACACATGTAAAGCCACAGAGTTGCAGCGCGTATCGTGATCATGAAACATTCTTACACGCAAGCATTTTTATCCGCACCAACGTTGGACGCGCAATTCCCAGCAGGTCTATGCACCTTTGCTACGCAGGCAAATTTTTTGCGGAGGTCGTGATTACAGGCTACCAGCATTTTTTCTTCCTTCAATAACAACGCTCCAGAGATAACCTTGTAAAAAATTGTGTATCTTTCTGATTAAATTTTCCAATACTTTACGCATATTGTAGAAACTGTTCGGAAACCGGAGTATGCCCAAAATGCTGTGTTCCGTGCGTGCTAATGAAAACACTGGTATCAGCTGAGAGATTCTGTGTGGGAAAATGCGGCTAAACGCTGTCCTCGAAACAAAAGCTCTTTCGGTCGCTTTTTCAGGTGCGCAGGACAATGGTCAGATGCCTTCTGTTCCTCTTGCCCAGCGGCAGCCGTCTCCACCCTATCGCCGCGAAGTGTTTCCTAATCTTGTTCCCGACTATTTCTGACTGCCTTGGCTCGCTCTTCCAAATAGGTCAGCACATACGTGTCTTAGACAAGTGCACTTCCTTTCTCTAATCTGAGCTAGATAACGTGCACACGCGTTTGCTTCCTACAATGTGCGACCCCGCAACTCTACCTTGTACACCGATCATTTTTCTTTCCATACATTGCCTTGTTGCCCGTGGGCGAGTTTCAAATAGGATGGAAGCTGCAAATGCAGACTAGGCTGAATAGTGCATTTTGTTTCATTTGTCCCGCGTACCACAAGGGAGTGGAATTCACCGACACGATGACTGTCAGCGCATAGTCGTTCTGCATGCTGCCTTTTTTTTTAGTTGTTCCTTTTGCTTGCTGCCTTGGGTCTGTAATATGCACAGTCTTTGCCAAAAGTAACCCGGCACAGGTGGTTCGTTTCTTAGCCGCGTAGCGAAGCATTCATGGCAGCCCTTAAGCTATGAATCTGTGCAATGTATGATGAGCCCTTGCTCTCATGTTCTGACACCTTTCGGTTATTACGGGTGCCTTGAAGGCTCCGCTATGCAGTTGAGAAGCAAAAACCTGTTGCTCGGTTACTTTTGGCAAAGGGGGTACAGTCGTGAAAAATATGAGAGGGAACAAACTTCACGCAGAAAATTGCAAATTTCTTGGTTATTTCTCTACTAAATTGCACAACGACATTGGGATATTGTAGGCGCAGACGAAAACTAGTTAAAGAGAGAGAAAAACTGCGCTTGTCACAAATAATAACGGAGTAATCAATAAATGAATGTTCCAACTGTGTTCCCCACTCATATTTTTCACGACTGTACATCTGTATTTGTTCGGCTTGGATAAGTAACACGATCTCCAGTGTGAAATAAATAAAAAATAAAAATCAAACGAAATCAAATTAAGTCTACTCTCAACGCTTGCACAGTGTTGCTTGCTTTCCTGGCAAAAAGTTGTCGACACTGGTTGAATAGGCCAGCTAGCCGTTTTGGCAGCCGCGAGGTCACATGTTCAGCGCAATGGGCTACGAATAAACTGGTATAATAGTAGTACAAAGAGTTTCAACATCGAGATTCAAGCACTTGGACGAAGTATGCATTCCTTTAGCCTACATTCTGTTCCGTTTTCAGCACATCACAAGTTTCGAATATTTTACCCTGCATAATGAACACACATGCCAAATTTGCGGAAATCTCTGGGGAAAAAAGTGCGTTGATTATTCGAGTACAGTACGGTATATAACGACCAACACGCTCTGTTCAGCACCTCTTCGCGCTTATTAAGCGCACATGCTCCCTCAGAGCAGCATTGTGGTCACGTGGCTCCACTGTGGAGCAGCCATTACCGCCCGCCAGTGCACAGCATTCTGCCGTCAAAGTGTCGCGCAATATTTCGCGAGTACAGAAGTGCGTCCAGGCTGCTCTTTAAGGCATAGAAATATTTCTGTACATATATGATGATGCTACGAATTAAAAATTGGTCCACGAACTTCCCTTTTGTTTGTTTTCGTGCACGAGGTGAAGGTGTCAACAGTCGGAAGTTCACCGGCAGGTATAAATTTAAGGCACGCAGTGTTAGCCAAGGAACTTAATCCAATGCCTTCGCGCGCGTATGCCCCACATACTTCCCTGTGTGAGATATAGAGAACGTGCGCCGCCAGATCGTAGTACATGCGACTTGAATGCTAGAAATTAACTTTTGTTTCGCAGTGCCACTCTCCATTAACCCTTGACAGCGAGTGTGCACTCATTGCAGTCGCTCCCTTCACTGATTCTTTGCATGCCCTCGTTTTCATATCAGCCATGTGTTTAGTAATCTCGATCTTAGCTGGCAATTCTCGTTGCTCACTCCAACCGGTGGCCTGCTGCGGCCGTAGATCTAAACTGGTGGCCCCCGTAGCAGGTAGTTTGAGAACGGTTTCAGCACCTGACAAGTTTGGCAGCAAGAACAAATACACCCATCTAGTATGTGACACACACATTCAGTGTTCCTGTAGATGACAGCATGTTCTGCCCCCCCCCCCCCCCCCCCCCCTCCCCACCGCCGCAGTCAAGCGGCACAGCACCACGGCCGGCACAGAAGTTCGATGAGTCCACGAGTGGTTGGGCTCTTGTAACGAGGGAACTGTGTTTTCCTGAATGCCTAATCGCGGAATGATTGCGGAAAACAAAACAATAAAGAATAGCGCGGCGACGTCACAAGCTAAAAAATTCGTGTATCAAGCGCATTCTTTGCCGTCTTTGTTCCAGTTCGATTGTTTGGGGACATCAATGCGGTTAAACCAAATTACGAGTGGAGGCGTATTCAGGCGCCCCGATGGTAGCGGATTGAGCCAGTGAGTGCCATAAAAAGGACCAGTTAAAATCGAGGAGGGTTGCTCGCCAACCAACACACGCGAGGTAGGCCGCATACGTTTTCATGAGTTTCCTGTCCATGTGAATGGGAGTGCAAAAGTTTCACCTCTGAACAACGGCCGCTACACAAAAACTCGAGTTTATACGCAAAACGACTTGCTTCAGGTTTCGGCGAAGTTGGCATTGTTCTCACGAGCGTATTCAGCTCGATCGCACTTAATTTTCGCCGATCCTGTTCTTTGTCCCTCGAGTCTTCCGGTGAATCGGGTTCAGTCTGCCCCGCCAAGAGCTTTCTTTGTGATGCGAGCCGTTGAAACCTTCACGGCGCCTTTAGGTTGGCACATGGACTAACTTGCACTGTCAGACAACCTGAGCAGGGGAAATTACCTGAAATCCAAGAACCGAAGACTGGAGGCCAAATTAGGAAAGTAGTTCCGCTGCACCTTGTGGAGCTTGTTTGCAGGTAGCTTAATCTCCTCCACACTGTCCAGTCCCGACAAGGCCTGTTCCTCCACACGGTCAATCCGAGTATTCTCAATGGCAAAGCTCTTGAGGTGCGTCAGGCCGTGGAACCAGTTCCTTCGCAGCACTTCGATGGTGCTGGTGTCCACCATGACATGCTCTAGGCTGTTCATCGCCGCTAGGTGAGCATTTCCAAGGTCCAGGTCGGTGTGGCGGACATCCAAGAAATTAATCCTCGCACCCAGCACGAGAGTAGTGTCCGAACCTCCGTGGATCGGAGTGTCCTGGATGTGGAACGTAGAATTCACAATCCTGATGATGGTGACCTTGAGGCCTTCGAAGAGGTGCACCGTTATTGAGAAGTTGACGTCCTGCAGCGTCAGCGAGTTGAGTTCGTAGTCGCGCAGGTAAGTGAAAGGCCCGACCAGCTGGCGGGGATTCCGTATGCCCGTGCAAGTGACTCGAAGCCCGATGGCGTACTCGAAGCAGCGGCAGGGCAAGAGATTCGCTCCCTCCGGACACAGGGAGGCCCGGGCCGGCCAACCACAGGCAGCCGCCAGAGCAGCGACGGCAGTTAGGACGGTCGCCCGCATCGTTCGCCCGTCGACGTCTGCGTTTCCAAGAACAATGCCCCGTCCGCCGCGGTGCGTGTGTAGTTTCAGCTGCCGAGCTTATCAGGCGCCGACTTCCAGCGGGGGTGAGGGGAGGAGCGCGCCGTGCCTCCCGCACAGCGGCAGCCACGGCGATCTGAGCAACTCGCTATCTGCAGTTGGCCCTTCTGAGCGCAATTATTACACTAAGCGATGTCTGGAAGAAAATTATTTGATGCCACCGTTACTTAAAAGAATGCGCTGAGTCCAGAAGTTAGCGCCATACTGAGAAATAAAGCTCTACCATTTTTTGCAAAACGTGAGATCTGCAACATAATTCGTCAGATATTACAATTCAGTACATCATACCGCCTTCATAACTACATGTGGTTTATGCGGCTAATTTACTGTAGCAAGACGTTCTATATGTCTGTCGTCCCACGTCTTAGTCATTGGAACAGTCTTTCCGATAACCTTATGCACACCAGAGATTCTACCGCGTTCAGAAATACGAAAGTCAGCGCATCCTAATAGTCTTTAATCATCCTGTTCATTTTCCACAAAAAAAAGTTTAGTATTGTATAACATGTACCTAAATATATTAATGTTTTCTTCTATACTCATTTCTGACCGATTTCCATGCACTCACGTACTGAATATTGAACAAATGTTTACTTGTTTCACTGTAATTGCTTCTTAAGTGCTGTTGCCAACTGTACTTTAACGTTTTATTTATTCTTAGGTCTGCCACTTGTTTATAAGTTCATGCATGTCCAACATGTCCAACTCACATGCTCCTGTTTGGAGCCTGTCGCTTGTGTTAATATATAAAAACAAAGACAAACACAAACATAGGTTCAAAAATGCATGCAGAATAGTTTTAGAAACAAAATGCATAGGTGGTATTTAAAAAAAGAAGAGACCGGAAATAATGGAAATCAGAAGGAATAAACCCCAATAATAGCGTTCATCAACGAGACTAAGTAAGTTGCGATCACAGTGCTTAAGGTGTCCTAGATTTATATATCGGCGCATGTTGCCGTGAATATGCTTATTGAAAGCTTGTTTTTGCAAGTAGTAGATCGCAATTTAAAGAAAACCAAGCATAGTCGTTCTTGATTATATGCGTCATGCCAAGATCACCAATGAATAAGTCCCGGCGAAACAATTTTAAGCAGATAAGGACATACTAACTAATGAAATACGCCTGCATAATCCCAAGCGCAGTCAGTGTAGTGTATGATTGTTCCAACTGGAAACTCGATGACCTCACTCTCGAACAATGAGCGCTGAATGTGAGGCGTGTTGTCATACGCGCTACGAGGGACGATAGAGGGTCTCATATCGGTGGCGGCGCCGTGGTCATCCCTACAAGCGCTCCACTGCTTCTTCCATTCTTTATTACAGTGCGCGTAACTGGAAAGTTATTGGTACAGTTGAGTACACAAGATGAGAGCTTGGTGGCGGGCTTGTTGGCCGGGAGCCTTGTTAAAGGGATGCAGGACGAGAAGACGAGACGAAGTTTGCTTGAATGGAGACGCATTCGTAGGCGCCGAGTGTTTCAGCGAAGGCTCTGAAAATTCGTTGTTATAGAGTGGTCGAAAGAGAAGACCTCCGCAGTAAAGTGTCTGCCGCAGAGGACATGGGCAATTATAAAAAATTATAATTATCTGGCAAAATAACTAATGTCACTAATTATTGCAAATTAGCGCAGCCTGGTGGCAAGCGCCCGACTCGATTTGGTAGCTACGGAGAAGAATATGCCGAATCAGTTTTTTAAACGAAGGAAGTTCTGTAAAGTCGTGAAGAAAACCTCTGTATTTATTCAGCACAAACCCGCCACAGAGCCCATGGAATGCACATAAATTTCGAATCGTGCTGATTGTTTTAGTGCGGCAGGCCCTTTCTTTTTCATCTCCGCTTTCAGAAGCGACGGCTATGACTGCTTTTCCTTCCAGCAGGCGGATTGCAGCAGGTTGTGTTTGACATTCTGCACGCCTTTGTTCTCCTATGAACTTATGCAAAAAAAAAAGCTTCATATTTCTCGATGCTGCAGAGCATTACAGAATAATCTTTCAAAACCTGATGATATCGCAAGTCTTTTTGTGGAAGCGCCTTATAAAGGCAATAAACGAAGAAATGCTAGAGCAAGTTTTCTAAACTGCGAGCGTCGTCTGCTAAGCTGTTCACTAAGGCGGTGACATGGACAGCCACCAAATATTATTAATGCCCAGAAGACTGCACAATGGAGCCATTAAAGGCGTCACCTCGGCATCTACCGTTACGCTCTTCGCCTTCAGCAAGAGAACTTTACAAACCGCAGGAACAGGCGAACAAATGGAACCTGGCCCCCGCCGAGCCCCGCCGGCCAGTTCTCCCCTTCGCCTACACTTTTTTTACAGCGTGGCTTTCCAATCCCTGGAACTGAAGCAGTTCCATTGCTGACGGGTTTCAAATGTGAGAAATAGCATGGCGAACACCCTGCGTTGGCAGAGCGCCCAGCACAATACTCCACGTTAAATTTTATACAAAAAATACGTAAGAGCCACTGTGTAAATTCAGGAGTTTTGTACAGAAACGTTAAGCACTATCAAGTGTTCTTGAGTAATTAAACTTCTTTCTTTCTTTCAAAGACACAGCGGAACCGCATTTTCAAACAAATCTCCGTTTCGCCCATTTCTAAAGCTGCAATTCTCTATCGCTACTTTTCAATGATTCAGCGGTGGTGTAAATGTCACCAGTTCCTTGAAAGCTCTCCAGAAAAGCAGGATCGTACAAGTGCTTCTCTCCCCCATTGCCCCACCTGTTGCCCAATCGATCGGCCTTCCCTATGGCCCTGAAGTTCCCCCTGCCATTCAGAGTGGCAATGATGCTTTCGCCGTATTCCCACATAGGAGAGCTGATCTGAGTTTTAAAGTCTACGGCGGCGGTCTGTGGACAACAAAGTGCAAGTGTACGCGCGAACAAGTCCCTCTTCGTTTCGGAGCACTTGCCGCTACGTACACCTCACGCGCACTACTGACCTGGGTGCATTTCCGGAATAGGGACCTCGCAGAGTTTCCTGCATGGCTTTAAAGTTTCCTTATAATTTGAAGACAACCCAGATCCGGCAGGATTATGCTAATCTTTGGCATCTTGCTCTAAAGACGCGGCTCCTACAACTCGGATGCATCTTGCACGACAGCTGAGCTTCACGGCATTAAGGAAGCTGTTTCCTATATCCTTAGCTGAACCCCCGGCCGATGGGTTATCTTTACGGGCCACAAAATATCTCCGCAGATCCCGTCCAACCTGCTCAAGAAAACCGATTATCAGGCCACTACCCTTCACATCGGGTATCTATATCATTTGGCTGTTCTTGCAGGCCACTGAATAACATTTCAGTGGATACCAGCCCACTGTAGCATTCTGGCCAGTGAAAAAGCAGATGAAAGAGCCAGCAAAGGCCTCCAATATCGGAGATATATTCGGGCACTCTTCACAAAATATGATGTGTCCCCAATGGCTATGAGATATACTTCCGAAGAAATGTATTGGCTCTGGAGCTTGCCGACACATCAGTATACCAGTTTCTTTGCACCATCGACCCACATCTCGGATCAAGACTCCCAACCAAAATTCCTCGTCATTTGGAAACTCCTTATCACTGACTTCGCCTGAATGCTGCATTTACAGACGGCTTGCGATACCGCTGCGGTCAAATGAGCAGTCCGCTTTGTGACAACTGCGCCCAGATCGAAAGCGTGGAACACATCCTGCTTGAGTGCCCCGCATACGCTGACGAGCGCGTGTACTTGTCACGTATAATAGGAAATTGGAAATGGAAGTATGAACTGGAGAAGTTTGGAGAAGACGCGGATGACGATAAGCATGACGTGTATTAATCCAAGAATAAAGAAGATGAAGTATTCGGTGAGGTGGGAAGAGTTGATTGGTGGAGAAGAGAAGATGACGATGACGAAGACAATGGTGATGTGTACCAACAACAAGGCTATAAAAGTACGAGGAAGAGCGTGGCACGGGGGGGGGGGGGGGGGGAAGAACAGTGAAGCGGAGGTTCCGGCGGGTCAAAAAGACCTCGGCTGGAAGAGAGCAACGCCGGCTACTGCTCCGGTGATCTCGAGTTCTACAGCGTCGCACCGTAGACTTCCTGCCGTTCCTGAACCCGTTGCGGGGGGAGTCAACGGCTGATGGAACCACCTGCTACTGCCAGGGGTGCCTCCAACGCCGTTGCCACCAATCCGGGTGGTGCCCCCAATGCCAACATCGCCAGCAACGCCTCCACGGGCACTCGGACCGGGAACTGGTGCGACGCCGCCCACGACGCTGCCAGCGACGCCAGCCTGAGCACTTCGAACGCCGCCTCGACGCCGGCTACCTAGATGCCACTGACTGCGCCCATGCAACGCATCAGCAGCACCGAAGCGTGAGCACGAACGCCGAACGCTAGTAGACTGGGTGTTCCAGGGCCATGTGTATTGGCAGTCTGTGTTTGTGTTAGTTTATTTAGTTTTCTGTGCTAGGGTTTGCGTCGCGTAGGGTGTATTAAATGTGCGTCTGTGTGGGTACACCTATCGCCTAGTCTATTCTTTCGGCCCGAGTGTTCTCGGGCGATCCGTGACAAAGTGGCGAGCCTGTGCCAGGAATCATTTCCTTGTTTCTTTTTGTTTTGTCTTGGATCTTTCCGATCTATCGACAGCAGAAAATATGGAGTTGGCCAAAACGTTAGAACTGGCTCTCAAGCTAGGTTTAAGCAAGGAAGAGGCGATGCGTCTCTATGACGAGGAGGCAAAGAGGCAGAGAGAGAGGAAAGAGCACAGGCGCATGAAGATGCCAGAGCGGCGGAGGAACGCAAGAAAGCGGCAGAGGAACGCGAGATACGCCAAGCAGCGCGTGCAAAAGAGGAGGAGGAATGACAAGCAGCGCATGCCAAAGAGGAGGAAGCA
Source organism: Amblyomma mixtum (assembly GCF_055824585.1). NCBI lineage: Eukaryota > Metazoa > Arthropoda > Arachnida > Ixodida > Ixodidae > Amblyomma > Amblyomma mixtum. The sequence continues at coordinate 111,319,606 of NC_143021.1, forward strand.
CGTGATGAAGAACGGGAGAAAAGAAGGATTGAACGGGAGAAGGAGTTTCTTTTCTCTAAACAGGCACATGTCGCGGCAGGATGTCAGGAGATCACGTGCGATGATCAGCGTTCATTAGCGGGTGCAGAATCTCCTAGGCCGGCCACAATTTGTGCAAGAAAGCTGATAGCTCCTTTTGATGACAAAAGAGATGATTTGGACTCATATCTGCAACAATTCGAGCGGATAGCTTTGGGGCAAGGCTGGGAGCGCAGTGAATGGTCCACGGCGGTGAGCATCTGTTTAGTCGGGGAGGCGATATGGAATACGAGAAAGTCAAGAAGGCACTCCTCCAAAGATTCAGGCTTACGGCAGAGGGTCATCGCGAGAGATTTCGCACCACGAACCCTGAGGATTCTGAAACCGCTAAGCAATTTTCCTGCACTTATTTCGACAGGTGGCTTGATATGTCAAACACAGATAACAGTTTTGAAGGGTTGCGTGATGAGCTGGTGACAGGGCAGTTTTTAGCATGTTGCAGTCCAAAGCTAGCGCTATTCCTGAAAGGAAGTTGTGTTCATTGGAAGAGTTTGCCGACACTCCAGACCAATTCCTCGTGGCTCAAGGGTTGAGAAATATGAGTAATGCAAAATCGGAAACTCAAAAGGTCCTAGAAACAGATGCGGTGCATCCAAGGCGCCAGTAAAACATTTGGCAAGGTAGGACTCAGTGCAGTTGACTGTCGGACTAGTAGCGTTGTCCAAAAGACACAGGTTGTGTGTAAACTTTGTAAGAGGAGAGGACCTGCGGTCGATGAGTGCCGATATTGAACGCAGGGCCAAGCTGCATGCGTTGTCGGCTCTCGGGTAGAACTTGTCACACCACCTGAAGTTCCCGCCGCTGGAAAATGAGGCGGTGAGTGGAACAACCGAGTCTAAAGCAGCAATGCCGGTGGTGGTTAGACAAATAGCGAACCGTCCTATATTGGTGCTTAGAGACAGTGGAACCAACAGAGGTTTGGTTCGTAGAAGGACGAGGATCATACAGGGGAGGCGTCGGCCGTCGCGCTTGTAGACTGCACAGTAAGATACCTTCCCGAAGCCAGGATTCTAGTGCCCACGCCATATTATTCTTGACAGGTAGTGGCAAAATGCGTAGAACAACCAATTTACTATCTGATCTTGGGAAACATTACGGGTGCAAGAAGTATCGAGGACCCCGATCCCGAGTGGAGGATGCGCGACGTTGAGCAACGCGCAAAGGAGGAAAGGCCCACGACAGCTCAGGCGGGTGACGGGGCAGTCAGTTTCTCGTTGGCAGTGGTGACAAGAGCTCAAGTGACAGCCAGAGCAATGCAGCATCCGCTCTCTACTCCCGTTAGATGTTTCTGAGCGTAACACCGGGCGAAATTGCAATTAGGCAAAGAGAAGACCGCAGCTTGAAAGTGTGCTTCGAAAGAGTTGGGGAAAAGGTGAAAGGGGAGTCGTACATCATTCGAATATCAATTGGCAAGTGGTCTTCTGCACAGGGAATGCATATTTATCTCGGGAAGGCAATTGGCAAGTGGTCTTCTGCAGAGGGAATGCATATTTATCTCGGGAAGGCAATTGGCAAGTGGTCTTCTGCACAGGGAATGCATATTTATCTCGGGAAGGCGGGTCCAACAGCTGGTGTTACCGAAAGATATGCGAGAGACAGTGTTATGCTTATTATATGACGCCATTATCGCCGGACACCAGGGTGTTGGCAAAACGGTGTCTAGAATCACCGAGGAGTTCTGGCCAGGTATCCAGAGTAACGTTAAACGCTTTTTTCGCTCGTGTGACGTGTGCCAGCGCACAGTCCCAAAGGGAAAAGTTGGTCCCGTACCTCTGGGACCCTCAAGATAACGATAACCAGAGTCTCAGGAGCCATGGTCCAGAGACGCGTATGCTGGCTCTCTGAGGGATATTCGCAGAGTCAGTCGTTCCTGGGTTTAACGGGATGCTGCTTTGACTTTATTCCCGATTATACACACATAGCCGATCCACTTGTTGAACTCACTAAGAAGGGTGCAAGCAATAAGCTGAATTGGACTGCTGAACATGAGAACGCATTCGTGATGTTAAAATGGCATATGACAAAACCGCCTATTCTGCTTGCTCCGAATTTGGTTAAAAAATTTGTTCTTCGCACTGATGCATCAGACAGAGCATTAGCAGCCATAGTTTTGCAAGAAGGGATTCGCATGCTACATCCGGTGTTTTTTGCCATTAAGAGATTATCGGTTAGTGAACGCAACTACTCCACTGTTGAAAAGGGAATGCTTGGCGGTGGCATGGGCAGTAAAGATATTTCACATCTATCTTTATGGGAGACGTTTCAGAATTCAAACGGATCATCAGTCGCTTGAATACTTAACCAAGGCCAAAATGAAGAATAGTAAACTCATGAGATGGAGTTTGGCCTTGCAAGAATACTCAGATCAGGTGGAATATATTAAGGGCAGAGATAACGTTGGAGCGGACTTCATGAGTAGAGCCAACTAAACAGCTTTAGTTATCTCTGTTTTAGTTATCTCTTTGTTGTTGTTGCTGCTGCTGTTGTTGTTTTGTGCTTATACAGGCGAGAATGCTGTGGACATTAACATGCTTATTAAGCACACCGTACGGACAATGGCAATTGTGTGTTAATGTTCCGTAAATGCGATTTGTTGTCAGTGGTGTGATTTTAATGTGTGCTTGACATCTGCGGTGTGTTGTGTGCTGGGTCCAGAGTTGCCACAGAAGATAGTCGGTTGGCTGGAAGGCTTGAAGATGGGGATGATGTGACCAGTTTTTCATGAAAAAAAAGAACTCTAGAGAGAGGGGGCTCTTGTCACATATAATAGGAAATTGAAAATAGAAGTATGAACTAGAGAAGTTTGGAGAAGACGAGGATGAAGATAAGCATGACGTGTATTAATCCAAGAATAAAGAAGATGAAGAAGTATTCGGTGAGGTGGGAAGAGTTGATTGGTGGAGAAGAGAAGACGATGACGATGACGGCGACGACAAAGATGACATGTACCAATGACAACGCTATAAAAAGTGCTAGGAAGAGCGTGGCACGGGGGGGGGGGAGAAACAGTGAAGCGGAAGTTCCGGCGGGTCAGGAACACCTCGGTTGGAAGAGAGCAACGACGGCTACTGCTGCGGTGATCTCGAGTTCTACGGCGTCGCACCGTACACTTCGTGCCGTTCCTGAGCCCGTTCCGGGGTCTTAACGGCTGACGCAACCACCTGCTACGGCCAGGGGTGCCTCCAGCGCCGTTGCCACCCATCCGGGTGGTGCCCTCAACGCCAACAACACCAGCGTCGCCTGAATGTGCACATGGACTGGGACCTCGTACGACGCCGCCCACGACGCTGCCAGCGACGCCAGCCTGAGCACTTCGAACGCCACCTTGTCACCGCCTACCCAGATGCCACTGACTGCGCCCATGCAACGCATCAGCAGCACTGAACCGTGAGCACGAGCGCCGAACGCTAGTAGACTGGGTGTTCCAGGGCCGTGTGATTGGTAGTCTGTGTTTTGTGTTAGTTTTGTAAGTTAGTTTTGTGTGCTAGTGTTTGTGTCATGTAGGGTGCATTAAATGCGCGTCTGTGTGGGTACACCTGTCGCCTAGTTAATTCTTTCGGCCCAAGTGTTCTCGGGGATATCCGTGATAGTACTACGAACATTGCATGGAAAAGTTCTTCCCAGTGCCTCTAAGAATGGACAGTGTTTTAGGTGCCTTAGCCTGCCCTAGGCAACAGAGACATGCAATCAACTTTTTTTTTTGCTTATTTAGAGGACATTGGACTTCTTGACAAGGTCTAATTTCATCTTGCATCTTTTCCTCCATCAATCTTAACGCTGTTAACTTTGTTACCTTTCGCGTTACCTTTGTTAACTTTGTTACAGAACCAGTCCTGTCCACTTCTTCGTTTGTCCGTGTCTTTTCGCGCTGCATTCTTTAACCATGATCACTGGCCAACAAGCCCAAACAGCCACTTTAGTTTGTTACCTTATATGGCAGATTATGCACATCTCCATTTCGTAGAATAGCATGCCAGCGATTTTTAGACTTATTTGTAAAAAACACCGCCCCCTAAATATACGGACTAGCACGACAAGACCACACAGGACTGTGTGGTCCTATCTTGCTCAGTCCGGGTCTTAAGGGGGAGCGGTTTTTTTTGTAATATGAACAACCAACTAGACCGTTCGACCAGCCTTGCGATTTTTAGACGCCGGCTAAATTCTCTGCTCTTCGGTCACAGGGCTGCTCTGTCTCTCTCAGTGGCGACCAATGCATTGCACAAAAAAAAGAAAACCAAAAGCCATGGCACTGACATTGTCGTGGCTCTCTTGCTCCTACTGTAGTCCTCACTGAAAAAAAACCGCGAGCGGGGGCCCCCATGCAGTGTATGATCTCATCACAGAGCACGTGGGCTAGCTTGAAAACATCTGCAATGGGGACTGGCCAGCTCTCTCTCCTCCTTGATTAATGTCGGCTCGAGTGACTGAGTGACCTCTGCACCGTTCTTGATCTGAGCTGCTGCAAACGATGCTCTGGACACACGAAATCGCGTCGAGCGCCTTGCACAAAGTGTCGGCAAAATAAGTGGCAAAAGTGCCGTCGCGATTTGAATAGCGGCGCAGGCCTTTGGTTGAGTCGACACTCGCATCTACATTCTTTTCTGCCCCGCGCAAGTTGCCCTCTTTGTGCCCCTGGATTGTCTCCGGCGAGGAATGCGTGCGAGACTGCACGAAGCGTCACGCCACCCAGTTTGTCAGGTGTTCTGTCGGGGCTGTGTATGAAATTCCCCTGACGTGTGGAAACGTTTACATTGGCCAGACGGGCCGTTGTATAAATGAACGACTAAGAGAACATCAGCTTTCTATGAATAACAGAAAAGGGTCAAATTTGCCCTTACATTGCGGCGCATGCACTTTGGCTACGCCTGATAAAGCATGCCAGCCTTTGCTTGCTAGAACCAAAATCTTAAGGCGCAGTCGTAACCAGGTAGCCCGTGAGCTCGCAGAGGCTTTTTTCATTGATAAATCAGGTGATGAATGCGTAAGCGATTCTAGTATCAAATTGTATAAGAAAGAGAAAACTTTCCTGGCATGTGCGCTTAGGCAATGATTGGATAAGCATCTAGGCATATATATATATATATATATATATATTTGTGTTCTTTATGAATAAAATCAGTCGCGAGTTTGCGCCCGTCCGTGTCCTTTCTCGTCCGTGTCTTTTTAGCGCAATTCCCTTCTTTAAGTGCCGCCGCGGTGGCTCAGTGGCTATGGTGCTCGGCTACTGACCCGAAAGACGTGGGTTCGATCCCGGCCGCGGCGGCTGGAATTTCTTTGGAGGAGAAATTCTAGAGGCCCGTGTACTGTGCGATGTTAGTGCACGTTAAAGAACCCCAGGTGGTCGAAATTTCCGGAGCCCTCCACTACTAGGGCGTCTCTCATAGCCTTAGTCGCTTTGGGACGTTAAACCCCATAAACCAAACCAAACCTTCTTTAAGTATGTACGACCGACGCGCCCAAAAACGTGCTCTCTCGAAAATTCTTTCGATCGAGTTTGTTCATTCACTTGTTGCACAGGGAATCGGAGCACGAATAACGACGAAGCGTATTTGACTGACTCGCGTGGAGTTAAGAAATCCATTCTGCGCTGGCGTTTTCAGGCCAAACAATGCATCCCCTCGATAGGGGGACAGGTTTCCGACAAGGTCTCAAAACTTTATCGACGTAATAATTGCTTACACAGCGCAGCGCGGCGGACGGTACCGAGGACTGCCTTTCTCATACTTTCGCGCAGTCAGTACTCATGGCTAAAGTTCAGGCTTTGTTCTTCGTCTTTTCCCGGATCTTTTCCAGCGCACGGGATGACACAGGGAGGGTGAACACAGGACTACACTTCGTGTGTCGCCCCGTCGCGTTGCAAAAGATGTCGCAGGAGAAATCACCCATTGCGTTGGCCCTGTAGCTGCCGTGGTGCACTGGAGGCCTTTCGCACCAGTGAGTGCCCTCGAAGTCGTCCGGGTTCATGAGAGTAGACGCAGAAGAGAATCAGTATGTAGTGGCGTGCAGCAGGATGATGCCGCTTTCAGGCGCTATGAACCCAGTTCTGTACACCTCATAAAATTATGTACACAGTTGTGCTCACAGGGCCGTAGCTTTCTCTGATAGTGTGCCACACCTAGCTGTAATTATCGTTTTTATTTTTTGGCAAATTAAGCAACTTTTATAACGCAAACGGGATGCTTTTTATGCGAATTAGCGAGCGCCGCTGGCAACATTCCTCACAACACTGACCTTGGTAGCGTCTGCTCCAACTATTATCAAGCAAGCTGCTCTTGGAACCACTCATATTTCTTTTCCAGAGTTTATAGCCTTATGTACATCTCTTAAACGCAAGGTGATTAAGCAAACCATCTGGTAATTATCTGCAAATCCTGGTGTTTGGATAGCACAATTTCCAGCCTGCGCTGGGAATCTAACAAATGGGGTTTCTTTAGTCCCACATGTACTATATTTAGACAGCAGAATATGCATTTTGTATTGATATAACGAGCGCCTCCTGAAAGTGGTATTGAAGAACGCTTCTACCGCGATAGCTGTACGGCCTGCATGCCCAGGAGGGAGTAGCCCCAGCGTTCACTTTTTGCGCACAACCTCACACTTGTGTGGACACACGCCTGTCACCAGTTTGGGAGTGTGAATAGAATACCGGCGAGGTCGCGTAGGTGGTGGTGGTGAAAAACTTGCTGCGATAGGCCAGCGCGGGGTGTGTCATGGCCAGCTGGTGGTCGACACGTGTCCGAAACCTGTGCTTCAAACACCCGACTCGTGAGGCAGGCGCGCAGGAGGGAAATTTCATCTGAGTGGAGATGAGTGCATCTTACCGCATTTCATCTGAGTGCAGATTTCAGGGGATATCTATATGTGATATTAGTTACGCGACGCCTTATTTAAATCTGATATAGAGACCTCAGTTAAGTCTGCATTCAGAGAAGATGGGGTTGAAGAAAGGGCAGTGCGACCATGAAAACGCGGAGCAAGGCCTTGAGCTATGGACTCCAGTTATCTTTTTCGTCCTGAGGGCGCAATACTTTGGACTGAGCGATATGAAAGGAGGGAAGCACATTAGTACGTTCCATGTGTCTATAGAGAGACTTGCGGTTGTCTGGGTTAGACAAATAAATGTTCAGATTTGCATTGTATTCATCTTTAGCCTTAGATATCGTTCTTTGAAGAGAAGCTACAATGAAGTGGTAATTTATCCCGTTCTTTGGGCACTGATTATATGCTAGGCTCTTTTATGCGGCTTTCCTCTGGCGATAGGAGTTTTCGCATTCTTCATTCTACAAGCTCGAAGGAGTCTTATTTTCAACGGCTGTCTGAACTGTAAATACCGATCACCGAGTGGCGCCCAGCAAGGATGTTAATGCTTGAAGACCCCGGTCAGATTTATCCTAGGGGACAACAGACGAGAAGGCCTGACCTAAAAGTTTCTTGAACAGAGCACTGACAAATATTTGTGCGGAACCAGTCGCATAAGCGGACTGCACGGAATTAATGGTGAAAGTGATTGCATAGTGGTCACTGGAAGTACCGTAGTCAATTGTAGACAAAGAAGATACTCATTCACAACAGCGCAAAAGAAAGCGGGGGGGGGGGGGGGGGAAAGAGAAAACAAGCGCTGGCTTTGTCTATTTTCCCCTTTTGTCCGTGTGTCTTGCGCTGTTGTCAATAATGAATATGTACTATCAGCGTGAAATGAAACGCGAACAAAACAACTGGAACGCGAGCACAAAATATCAAGCATATTAGAGGCTGGAGATGAAATGCAGGCGTGGCCTATTAATATTTCAGAAGAACGGTCTTTTCAGCTTCGATGGGAAAACCAGCTGCTCAAGTATTTTGCCTCCCTAGTATAATATCTGCGAGTCGTGCTGTTCGCGTTTAAATTGGCTTGTTCGCGTTTCAATTGACGCTGATAGTACCAACCCGCCCAACTTTTTTCACTCATCACGAAGATACTCCTACAACATTAACAGCTAATGTTAAATCAATAGCTGCATGAGAATTTCCCCTCATGTAAGTTATGGCGCGACTGTTCTTACAGCACATATCAATTGGTGACATCCAAGACCAAAGCAGATGCCCGCTATAGCCTGCGGTGAAACCCCATATAACATGGTGCGAATGAATCCCCCTGCCAAAGCAACGCTTTTGTTGTTTCACAGTAAAATATCTCGCCCATCCGACCTACGGACACCTGCGGGAAGTACATATTTCCCACCGTAACAGAGGCGCAATGCGGGGCAAGGGTTTCAAGTGCAAGCATTTCACGATCGGGTAGCATAAATTTATGAGACACTTTAGCACGATTAAATAGTGAAGTTTATAACTGTGAACGGACGATTAACAGGGAGCCACGATTCTTGTAGTAAAGTAATGTCTGCAGTAAGTTTAAGGATAAGCTGCTGTAAGTTGTGAAAAGAAGATCAAAAGATGAGATAGAGCGACAATTCCACTGGCGTACAGTTATTTCCTCAACGATTATTGCTTTAATAATGAGGCAGAAACAGCCTCTTTCAAACACATCTGATTTCTTTCGAATTCCAGGTGAACCTTTCTTAGTCTTGACATCTGGACGGTCAGATTTAGAAGGAGAAAAGAAAGCACGTCGCTTCTGAGATGGAGATGTCATTTCAGTATCTCACTGAGAAGCGTTAGAAAGGGAGACTGGGTCAGAGTCATTTACTCCAACAGGCGTGGAAGCAGACGAGATGGTTGGTTGAATATTATCGACAGTTGCATAGGACGGAGGACAGTAGACGATGATAGGGTACCTAGAGCTGATGAAGCTGCTCGCGCGGGAATGACTTCTGACAATGCATCGCTGAACGCACTGATTATGCGGTAAAGTATAGCCTTTGTCAAAAGTAACCAGGCTGCACGATTTACTTCTCAGTCCTATAGTAAAGCTATTATGCCAGCCCTCAAGCTCTAAATCTCTGTATGGTAAGAAGAACCCCTGCCTTTACCTTCAAAGAAGTTTTTGATCTTTAGGGAAGGCGTCAGGGGTCTACTATACGAATGAGAAGCAAACCATGCAGCCTGGTTACTTTTGACAAAGACTGTACATCGCACCAGCAACCGACTTTGTTAAAAGCTTGCCTCCACATCAGCAGCGGTCGTGCGTACGAGCTCCGCCTTCTTTCAAGTAGGGCATCAGCATCCGCACCCGAGTGCCTGTCATGCTGAATAATGTCCAAGACATCGGCACGCTTCGGGCAGGTGAGATCATCAGCTGTGTGATCAGAGTGGCAAAGGCAGCAGCTAAGCGACTCAGAAGTGCAAACTTCGGATGCATGATCACCGCCGCAAACGCAGCAGCGCGTCGCCGACTTGCAAGATTTGCCGCTGTGACCGAACAGCCAGCGATTCTTACACTGTAAAGGACGGGGCTGCAGTGGGTCCACACGGTACACAATAAGCCAACCATTGATCTCGGACTGACAAGAGGACCCTGCAAATGTTGCATTAACCAACTCAGTTGGTATACGAGAGCCTCCAGCTTCTCTGCTGCAGCAGTAAACTGAAAGGATGCCAACACCGGCGTCATGAAAGTCTGCAAGAATTTCCCCTGGTGTTGGTGTTGGGAGAAGCCTTTGCCGTGCAGTGGGCACAGTCAGGCTGATGATGATGATGCGGAAGGAACCACACCGCGGATGATTCCTTTTACGCAGGCAAGTTGCTCAGGAATAAATACTTTCACACGTAGTGAGGCGAAAGAGGTGCACTGCAGCAAATCGGCAACACGATCCAAGTCAGCCGATTTGCACAGAATTCCGTTTTTACAAATAGTCGCACCTCTGAAATCCCAAGATATCGGCTAGTCGTGGCCTTCAGCTGTTCCCGGATAATGCTAGTGCTTTTTATTTTAATTACACCACTGCCTACAGGGACCAGCGCCACAGGGATAAGCTTGCCGCCGTTTTGACAAAAACACTTTAGCGGCATGTTTTCTTCCAACAAACTAGCCAACCAGGTTACCGGACATGTGCCCGGGGAAGACATCGTCATGGCCGCAAGCCTACAGAGAGATGAAAGCTGCACCCAATGGGGCAAAACCTGGCCAAATCCTCCACTCGAGCAACGACCTCACCAGGACAGGCCAAAAGACGCAGAGACCGGCCGCAGCACCAACGGGGACGGCAGGGATCAGCAGGGATACGGGATCTTTCTCGCCCTCCTTCTGCAGAGCCAGAGAAGGCACTGCGGCTGCGCTAATGCCCTTCTTCAGAAAGAGCGAGAAAAAAACCGAAGGAAAGTGCGCTGCCCGCACCACCGGTTGGCACAACGGGCTTCACAGTGGAACTAAAGAAAGGAGTTTCTTCACTCAATCAATTTTGTGAACGGCAAGCAAAAAAAAAAAATTGCCGACGAATACTTTCCTTCCTAATGCGAAATTAGAGCGCAGCTCATCAGCTGTTTCAGCTTTTCGATAGATTGAGGCAAAGAATTCGAGCAAGTAAAGTATGTACAATTACAGACAACTTGTTATTTTTCACACATATTCCATCTTCAAGAAACACTCGACTAACAGTTCTTGATTATCATGAAGGAAGCTTTGTGGACGGAGAAATAGATGGATATATGCTCGAATTGCTGCATCAATTCCTGGTTCTCAAAGACGAGGTGTGCGCAAGTATTTCACGAGATTGTCGCACCTGTGGGAGCCGTTACGAGCGAGAGGAACGGGATGTTCTCCCGCATAAGTGGTAAGAAATTCCCGCTTGTCTTTATATCTACATTAAAGTCCCCAGCACCCTGCCACCCTGGCAGGTGGCATCGTTTCTGGCACGACGTTGTCAATGATAAAGCATGCAGCCCACATCTGGCACTACCGCCACGTAGCTTAAAGCACGATTGAGGTGTCCACTGTTCCAAGGGGGCAGTTATGCGTCTTCCCTCTGGTTCAGGCATCCAGCGAGATGTGGGAGACAGATACTGCGCATTTCCTTTCCTCAACAGCTAATTTATAAATTTTACCCTCTGCCTTCCAAGCCCACGCTCTATTGGTTTCGCAGCTGTGGGATACAGATACTGCGCATTTCCTTTCCTGAAAAACTAATTTATAAATTTTACCCTCTGCTTTCCAAGCCCACGCTCTAGTGGTTTCGCAGCTGTGGGAGACAGATACTGCGCATTTCCTTTCCTGAAAAACTAATTTATAAATTTTACCCTCTGCTTTCCAAGCCCACGCTCTAGTGGTTTCGCAGCTGTGGGAGACAGATACTGCGCATTTCCTTTCCGCAAAAAAATACCCAAGAGACTGGAAATTCGAAAATGTGTTTGGCGAAAGAGTGGTCAACCCACTGCCGCTTCCCAGAACCGCTTGGCGCGAATCACTGGGCCGCTTCGGAGCCATGCGTCTCACTCACTCGACTGCAACGAGACGTCTGGCGAAGGAGCGGCGGTGCAGCCACCACCGGCGACGCGCGCGCGCTCGTTCTACTGTTGATGTGTGACTTCACGGTTGGTATGCACAGCTACGCCCTCCATCGGCGCGCCGGTTGCTAAGGAGGGGAGGAGGTTGCGCTTTTACTTTCTGCTTTCGAAGCTCCCGCTCCATTGCTTACGCAGCTTAAAGGGTGTCCACTGCTGGTTACAACGGACAACGGCGACGCCGCGAAACGCAGAAACGGGTGTCAAAGAGCTGCGCTCTAAAAGCTCTTCGATCTAGAGAATAGAAGTCGCTGTCGGAACCATGTGATTTTTGGGCTTAAAGAAGCTTCAGATGAAAACCCCAGCCGCTTAAAAGAGACTTTTCTAAATGAAGTCTTCCTTGAAAGCTTAAAACAAAATGTAAAACCGTTCAAAGAGTACACAGAACAGGAAAAAACACAGGACAAGCTAAGGCTAGTGATAACCGTTTTTGAGTACAATGAAAATTGAATGCCATGAAAGAATACTCAAAGCTGAAGGGAGCAGGAATGTCTGTATGACATGATTATAGCAAGGGAACATTAAAGGGAGACTGAAGCACTTTTTTTGAAAATCCGGCTGACAGCGGCGTTCTATAGTTTTTCATGTTGTATGCTCGAATATCGCATCCAAATAAGGCAAAAACAAGCGCGAATTGCCTTTTTTAGCAGAAATATGCGGCCTGCGCCGCGGGGCACGGCCGCGCGGCGCGCCGCCGCCCGTGATTGGTTAAGAGAGGTCGTGACGTCACTTTGAGGACTGGAGAAGCTGCCGATGCGGAAATGGCGCTGCGCTGAGTGCAGATCGCAGCTTAACGTGGCGTTGTAAAAGCGAATATGGCGACTATTTTTTTACTGACCTCCAAAGAAAAGGATACTACAGTTTGTTCATTCCACGTATCACCTGAAAGCAAAAAAGACACGAGCAAAAAATTCTACGCCTAGCACAAGCATACGCTAGCGTGAAAGACACGTATGCAGACCATGCGTAAAAGGTGCCAGCACAACCTCGGCTGGTATTCTCGGAAAGGAAGGGGTGCGAACAATACTCAAGTCAATTACCACCACCGGACGCCTCCTGGCTCGCCCGAAAGAGCGTCATCCTAATGAAAAGGCCCAAAGCGCTGTGTATAAAAAATCCTATTCTCACTACCCGGCGTAGGTTGGGGCAAGAAAGTATTTCAAGGAAACGATGAAGCAGCACAAAGCTGATGTCAAATTAGCGAAGCGCAGTGGCCAAGCACTGCGAGGCATGTGACCACAGGATAGTGACGCAATCATTGTTCGCTGGAAACCAAGCTAAATACGCGCACAAGGCTGCTGCTTCACTCATGGCGTGTTCAGCAGATGCCAGAAAATATCAATCGCTGCCTCGGAAACGTTCGCCCTTCCTAGATTTGCAGTTTAGGTTCAGTGAAGTAGTGGCCAACTATATGTGTGTTTAAAAGCCAAGCTAGCTGCAACTCGTTCGCTGCCACAACTTGATGAAGAAACCGATTAAGGTTGCGAGACACGGTGTTTTTTTTTGCAAAAACTTGGTTGGCATTCATTTCTCTGTTAAATTTGCATCCGAAATCAGAACGTAGAACGCTTTCATTTTAATCGCTTAGATACGATTAAACGAGATGCCGCATATGAAGAGCTTCAATGCTTGCTTGCTTTGCTTTATTGTGTTTTGCTTTGCTTGCTTGTTTGGACACGTCGAACCGAGTATAAAATCACTAACCGAGCCTTGCTGAGCACGCCTCATGTGGTCTGGCCGCACCTAAGCTGAGAAGAGCAACACATGCTTGAGCCTCTATAAGGTTTCTGCAGGGGCATGTTTCTAGTGAGCATGTTTCTGCTTTTAGAAGAGGCGCTTCTTCGAAATGGTGACACGCCTCTCATGCGCGAGGAAATGAAAGGAACTGCGTCATGGTTCAGCCGCGACCGAAATCTCCAGAGATCACATTAGGGACAAGCTCTGCATGTAGCCGGTCTCACGAAAGTGCTTCGAGCAGAGTACGCTTGCTTTGGTCGGCTTGAATTCTTCGTCAAAGCAATGAGCGCTTGCGCTGCGAGCGTATGATCTTGCGGAAAACAGTGGAAGACGACACAGTCGCGGACGTAGTTGTTCGTGGACACGAAAGCAGAGTAGTACCTCGTGTTGAATCTGATTCTCAAGGTCGGCTGACATGCTTTGTACGTCACAACGCACGCAGTACGAGGAACAACGCATGCAGCACGAGAAACAACGCGCGCTGAAAGCTCTCTCGGGTGCGCCGAAGTGTCCCCGGCTCCTCAACATGACGTCACGTTGGCCGACATGGACGAGGTTTCCCTCTCCGCTGTCCTCCTCTCCTGCGGTCGCGCGGGGCGCGGGAGATTTAAACATCGCGTTTTTAATTGGTGATTGCGCCACTGTTTTGGCCAAAATCGAAAAAATAATTTTACAGACGTGATCAGCAATGACACTACTTCAAAACCCTAAAAAATTAGCTGATTCGAAAACCGCCTCAGTCTCCCTTTAAGTAAACGAAACGACTTATGGGAGAAACAACGTCCAGACCGGTAAAGCTACTGCAGGCTGACGCGGCCCAGACTCATTGCTGATATTACTTTGAAACATTCCTGGTTGCTTGCTAAATGCCTGAAGCTTAGTAAACAAGTTCAATCAATGGGAAGATTTGCTCTTTTAACATATAGTCATCTTATCTAAGCAGTCACTGAGACATGGCTATCGTCAAGTATTACGGAAGAAATTATTCCCCCATATATAAGAAGATAATTAGGCGTGACCACAGTCTACGGGTAGGTGGTGTTGCGGTTAACAGGGAAAAATGGAGTCACGTGCGTTCAGCTTGACGAATTTCCTAATACGAAACTGTTTGATGGAAAATTAGGTGCCTAAATTTTGTTGCTATTGTTGGCGTTGTTTACAGGTCTCCAAAGAGCCCGCCATCCTACCGTGTGTCCCAGGAATGACTGATGGATTTTGAAAATCAATAAAAAAAAAGACGCAATGAGATACAATTGTATTCTTTGCGGCCTTACGATTACGAAATCAGGGAATTTTATCTATTTTCACCTCGATGGCTGCGTCAACAAGCAGAACTCGCGATTTTGGGGAAGTGAAAATCCTCATATTGCTGAACCATCATCTCTGCATTCACCAAAATTATTGGTATGGGCTGCGGTTTTCTCAAAAGGAATAATAGGGCCATTTTTTCGAGAGCAACCGGTAAATGCTGTACGATATCTTATGATACTGGATGAGTTTGTGGCGATTAATACCGCTTTGGACGACCGTCTGAACGCTTCCTGGTTCATGCAAGATGGCACGCGTCCACACCGAACGCGTGCAGTGTTTGATTTCTTGAAAGAACATTTCCGTGAGTGTGTGATTGCCTCGGAATACGACAAGCATACAGGAAGTGGCATGGCATGGCCTCCTTATTCGCCAGACTTGACGCCCTGCGACGATTTTCTTTGGGGGTACCTGAAAGATTTGGTTTACCACCAAACTCCACAAACAATTGCGGAGCTGAAGTAGCCCATCTGGACGGCATATGAGACAATTCCAAGTGACATGTTACAACGGGTGTCTGGGAACTTTTGCCTCAGACTGCGCCACATCCTCCAAGCATCTGGTGGTTACATTGAAAATGTCATTCTTTAGTTTTTTGCAGCAGTCCTAGCAAAATTTCCATACAGGTGTTTTATTTTTTATAGCCATCAGCGCCACCTGTTGGTGGAAATGTAAACTAAATTTGAGTTTTGAAGGGATAAAATTCCCTGGTTTCCTAAGCGTAAAACCGCAAACAATACAATTCTATCTCATACCGTCTTTTTTTATTGATTTTCAAATTGAAATCCATGAGTCATTTTTGGGACACATGGAATTTAGAATCTTTAATTGATCATACTTCCCCCAAATACTCCAACCAGAACGTAAATTTATCTTAACCGGAGATTGTCTAGCTGCAATTTATCTTAACCGGAAATATATCTGTCCTACCATGCATAGGCTTGAAGAGGGCCAACGTACAATAGCATGCGGGTACTTTTAGATTTGGCCTTTTTTTCACAAGCTACATGAGGTGGTCGCTCTACCAACTTGTGTCACTAGCACATCATCATCCATCCTTGATCTTGTTTTTCTAAACTTTGCAGAAGAACTTGCAGCACAAATAACCCATGACACTTCAGAGCACAGTTTACTGAACAACGAAGAGCAGCCTCAGTGATATGCGATATCCTCGACTTTTCACCAGCGGACGGCGAATCAGTTTTAGATGCTAGCCTGAACCCACCTCTGGAGAATTATAGAAAGTCGGTGATGTTGTGGCCCATTGGAACAGCGTAATGAGGTTTTACTTTCTTGATTGCCGACGTTGTCACAATGCAGTGGTTGCACGTCTCGGTTCCACGAATTGGAGATCTTAAAAAGTGCGCGTCTAAACTAAGAAGAGAAGCTTACGAAGCTTACTACATTAAAAAGGCATCCGGCTTGTTAACCAAGAAGCCTACGGCGCCAGTAGCTCCTTCCCCCCCCCCCCCCCCCCCCCTTTCGTCGGTAACTGCCGTGTCCGTCGGAAAGTCTGGAGGCGTTAGGAATGATGACAGCGCGTGGCGCGCTTCAGTCGGTGTCCAAGGCCGCGGGAAACGAGGAGCAAGACCGCGAACAGCCGGAACAGCCCGTCGTAAGGGCCGACGACCGTTTATTGAAAAGAGATGAGCTCTCAAGTGAGTGGGGGTCAATAAGGTCGGCGACTTCTGAAACCACCCGACTGTCGAGCTAAGCGGTGGAGTTCTGCTTTACTGGCGCCTCGATAGGTTGCATGTCCAGGAAAAGTGTGTGGTCCGCTGAGTCATACTCTGGAGAGCATTGGGCTCCGTCCACTTGTATGTACAGTGCCACTGCACCGGTATTGGTCGAAATTGGGCGAGAGCAGATTTACTAATGCCCCGCCCAATTATCGAAGGGATTAAAACCCGCTGCAAAAAAAGAGCGAAAAAGGAAGCGCTCCGAGTCTCAGTCTCGGCCGCTTTTACACAGCCCTTGTTGTAAACAGCCCCTTTCCCTTGTTTCTGTTATTTTGGTCTCGTCTTCAATAAATCAGTTTTGTCTTAAAAGAGCAGAAAACTGAGCTAGTTGGCTCATATTTCTTGGTGGGAACAGCCGAAATAACAAAACGCGGACACAGAAAGGAACACACAGAACGTAGACGAAGCTGACTGTCAACTAAAATTTTATTGGAAAACCTGCGCTTTTTGTTTCCTTGTCAAAATTATCTTGCTTTTATCTCCGTTGGGGTTCATTCAAGAAGGAAATTTCTTTTCTAGATAGAGAGATTGATGGTGTACTAACGCACTGCTGTCCTGTTTCCCGTATCGCCAATGCTTCAAGGATCTCACGTGTTACTTGGTCTGCATACCTTTCCATGACTTGAACTTCATGCAACTTGGGTTCGCGCTTGCGGGCTTTTTTGCCTTTTTTGTTTGGGTCCGAGTTGTTTGCTCTGCACCGAACAAGGCAATTAGCATGAGGGCTCGAGTCAACAGGCAAAAGAAGCAGCAATGCCAGATCGCACACCGAACAAGATTCAGCGAGTGTATTAAAGTTGTGGTTTATATTATCCCTCTGGCCTTGGGTGTGACGCCGACACCTGGCGCCTATTATCAACAGGCCTTGGGTGTGACGCCGACACCCACGCAGCCTCTGCAGCCCCCAGCCATGACTTACGCCGCAGCTGTGCGCCGTCCTGCACCTCGACGACGGGACCCAAGCCCCTATCGCCCTCAGCCAGCTGCGCTGGACCGCCGCCCTCTCGCCCCAACCCGCCCGTCCTACGAGAGTCGCACACGGCCGAGGAAATGCGACGAGTGGAGAACACCCGACCAGTGGCGCCCACTATGCTTCCACTGCGGCGAAGCCGGTCACATTCTCCGGTACTGCCCATACAGGAGAATGGGCATCCGAGGGTTCTCTTACGACGCCCCACGACCCCGACCCGGCCAGCGACCAGCCGAAATCGAAGAGTTTTTGCGTCGGGAAGAATGCTCATCGCCGAGCCGCCTATCACGGTCCCCGTCGCCATCGTCCCCGCGCTTTGTATCTCCTAGCTGAGGTTACGCCGTGCGTGGACGCTCCCCCAGCCCCCGAAGGTTAAACTAAATAAAGCAGCCTCTGGAGGTGAGGTTGCTTCTAAGCGCAGTGACAAAGATCCTCCATCGACGAGTACTCAAGGCCGTGCCTCAACTACGACGACAACACCGACGACGACGACGACGCGGCCAGACTTGAAGCTTTTACCGCTGCCCAGTGAAGTAACGTCGGAGTACGCCCACCGCAGCCTCACTACTTGATGAAGCCAAGATCGGACACCGAAGACACCGTACAATACGAGAACGCGAACAAGTGATCTTGAAGTTACGGTCGACGGTCACGCGGTTACTGCCTTGGTCGACACGGGAGCTGACTACTCAGTCATGAGCGGGCCACTCGCTGTCCGACTCAGAAAAGTGACAACAACTTGGGATGGCCCCTTTGATCCGCGCCGCAGGTGGTAACCTTATTACGCCGCCAGGACGCTGCACCGCGAGAGTTACAGTCAATGGGCGAACCTATGCTACAACCTTGAATTTATTTATTTATTAAATAAATAAATAAATAAACCTTCCTGGTCTTAAAGAAATGCTCGCGAGAAGTGATTTTGGGAATCGACTTCCTGAATGATTGATTGATTGATTGATTGATTGATTGATTGATTGATTACAAACATGTTTATTTCTTCAATATTCTCAGAACATGTGGGTGGGCCGCCTAGTCCGGTAGTCCACTGGCTGCTGCTGCTGCGCTGGCCCTCGCCACCAGCCAGTGCTGACGGTCAGGATCATCGCTGAGCAGAATAGCCTCCCACTGCTCCTCCGAGGGGTTGGGAATGGGGTCAACTAAGGGATTATATTGGCATGCTCACACCATATGGTAGAGGTTAGCTACTGTATCGGCTGTCACAGTCGATAGAACATGACAACACGGTTGCAGGGCAAAGGAGCCCTCGTGCTTTATTGCGCGCTGGTTTTATAGCCACCACTGGAAAGAAGGGCGACCTCCTCTCCCCAGAAGCCGACTGTGTGCGCATGTCCCGTGGCTTCCGGGACGATGACTTAGCTACCGATACATCCTCCTTCGTTTGGAAAAAAAAAAGAAAGAAGAGGAAAAGAGAAAAGAGAAGAAAACTCTGTTACAAACAAATCTGAATGGTGTATGGCCCTCGCACAGACGCCTTGTTGACTTCACTTGCATTGGAAATTTAGGGCACCTGTACAAAGTCCTTGTTGTACGAGAGCCGCCGAGGTGGTGCTATTTGTCTTGTTGATCTCCTTAGTGCTGGTGCTGGCGAGGCAGTGCGCGGGGGATCCTGCGTTGGAGGCGCTGTGCCGAGCTGTGGCATGATAGTACGCGACTGCGGTGGACCAGTGCGGGCCGAGGTTGCCGAATTGTCCGAGCTGTTTTCGTCGTCGACGAAGTCCGGCAGCTCCCGCTCAAAGGGTTCACTGGTCGGTAGCAGGTGCCGCCGGTTGCGTCGCAGAACTCTTCCACCTTCGGTGAGTACGTCGTACGACCTGGGAAACCTGGACTGACGCAAGATCCGAGCTTTCGGTGACCACGTGTTCTGCCTCACCCGAACGACGTCACCTTTCTGCAGTGGAGCCAACGGCCGCTTGAGGCTTTCGGTCTGGCGATGCTTGTACACCTGGTAGTTGGCACTACAGCGCAAGTCCGGCAATGTGGTGCGAAGCTCGCGGCCTTGGAGGATCTCTGCAGGGGTTCGACCGCACTCTAGAGGTGTGGTCCTGTAAGCAAGAAGTCCCAACCAAAAATCTTGTTTAAGTTCGGTGGTTTTCTTTAGGATGCGCTTTACAATTTGCACACCCTTCTCCGCGAGACCATTTGATTGAGGGAATCGTGGACTCGAGGTGGTGTGTTTGAAATCATATCGCTTTGCAAAGGCAGCGAAGTCGTTACCTGCGAACTGCGGACCATTGTCTGTGCATACCTCCATTGGTATGCCGTATCGTGCAAAAATGGAGCTAGTTGACTCTATGACGCTCCTCGCTGACAAGTCGTTAAGCAGTTCTACTTCGGGGAAGTTTGACAACGCATCGTATAAACACAAGTAGGATTTCCTACCATACTGGAAGATGTCGATGCCCACTCGGTACCAGGGCTTTTCAGGCACAGGACGCATTTTCAATGGCTCTCTTGGTTGGCTGTAGGCGTACTGCATACATACGCTACACTTCTTGACAAACGCCTCAATGTCCGAGTTCATTCCAGGCCAGAAAACTAGACGCCGTGCCCTGAGTTTGTTCTTATTAATGCCCATATGACCATGATGTATTTTTTCTAACATTTCCCGTTGTAAAGTAGTTGGTATTATAACCTTGCAGCCTTTTAGCAGGACGCCTCTAACTTCGGACAGTTCGCCCTCGCTTGACTTCAGCGGCCCTTCGATAGGAATACCATTACTTAGGCATTTTAGAACGGAGCTCAGATAAGGATCGTTCCTCGTCTCTACGGCCAGTCGCTTCCACGTGTCGTCGCTGACAAGTGAGCAAACCACACTTACGGCATGAACTTCCACGTCATCGCTCTGGATGCTCTTATCGTCCTCGGCGGGGGCCCTTGATAGCATGTCGGCGAGCAGAAGTTTTTTTCCCGGAACGAAGAATATTGTGATCTCATAACGCATCAGCCTAAGAAAAAAACGCTGCAGCCTTGGCGGCATATCGCCAACTGCTTTTTTGTGGATGGCAACTAATGGGCGGTGGTCTGTTTCCACAATAACCTGCCGGCCGTAGACGAAGTGGTGAAACTTTTCGCACCCGTATACGATAGCCAGTGCTTCCTTCTCTATTTGAGAGTACCGCTGCTGCGCGTCAGTGAGCACTTTGGAAGCATAAGCCACGGGTTTCCAGGAATCGCTATGACACTGCATTAAAGCTGCAGCAATCCCATTCTGTGATGCATCACAGGACACTTTTGTTGGTTTTTTGGGGTCAAACATTGACAGGAGCGGTTGTTGGCTCATGCTATGGCATAGCAGTTTCCATTCACTCGCATGGTTATCTGTCCATTCAAAAACTGCATCTTGTCTGATTAGGCTCCAGAGAAGAGTCGTTCTTTCCGCCAGCGTGGGTAAAAATTTTGCAAAGTAGTTTGCGACCCCCAGCATTCGCAGAACTCCCGATTTGTCAGAGGGGGCGGGCATTTCCAACATACTTTTCACTAGTGAAGGGCTCGGTTTTATACCTTCTGCACTGATAACGGCGCCCAAGAACTCAATTTCTTGAACGCCAACTGTGCACTTCTCACGATTAAATGTGAGACCGGCCTGCTCAGCTGCTTGCAGAGCTGACCGAAGGCGTACGTCGTGCTCCTGCCGGGAAGTGCCCCAGACTAGTATGTCGTCGACGTACACTTCCACGCCGGGAAGAGATTCAAAAACTTCATTTAGTGTTTTCTGAAACACTTCAGATGCCGACGAAATACCGAAAGGCATCCGTAAAAAACGATATCGACCGAACGGTGTTGCAAAAGTACAAATCCTGGAGGTTTCTTCGTGCAATGGGATCTGATGGAACCCCGAGTTTGCGTCAAGTCTGGAGAACACTGTTGCGCCCGCTAGCTCGGATTCTATATCTGCTCGCCTTGGCATTTCGTAGTGTTCTCGCTTAATGCATTCGTTTATCTTTCTAGGGTCCATGCACACTCGGATATTGCCGTCTTTTTTTGCGAACGATAACGAGAGGACTCACCCAGTCTGTGGCTTCTGTGACTTTTGTGATGATCCCAGCCTTTTCCATGCGTTCAAGTTCTAGCCGAAGCGGTTCTCGCAGAGCCAGAGGTACCCGTCTCGCTGTTTGGACAACAGGTGTGGCGCCTTCGCTCAGGGCCATGCGGTATTCGCGTCGAACACAGCCTGTGCCGCTGAACAGGTGTTGGTAATCGTGAATGACTTTATCAGAACTGTTCACTGTTACGTTGTGAACTTCCCGCGGCAGAAGACCCAGTTCTTCGCTTGCTTCAAGACCAAGGATTGCTTGATTTCCTTTGCGCACTACAAAAAAGTTGCAAACGCTCTTTCGGTTATTCAGCTCCACTTGAGTTCTGAAGACACCCATATGTTTGATAATGCCGCCGCCATACGATCTCAGGATCACACTACTCGGCATTAATGATGGCTTGGGATTCATCTTCCTGTAAAGACCGAAGGGCAACAGGTTAGCTTGGGATCCCGTGTCCACTTTCAACTTCACCAGCAAACTGTTCATGCATACTTCAACGGTCCATTCACGTCGACTGCTGACGCTGCTAACCGACACGTCGAGTACGTTAAAGTCTTCTTCGGATTCTTGCAGTGCGTCCACCTGATTATTTGCCTTGCAGCAGACCGCGAAATGGTTCTTTGCTTGACACTTTCTGCATGTACGTCCGAACGCTGGGCAGCTTCGCGGCGCATGAGTTCGGCCGCATTTTCTGCACTTGAATTGCTTTGATTGCGCTTTACCCAAAAACGGGCTTTCCTTTCGCACCAAGTCCACCGTTTGCTGCTGGCGCTCATTCCATATCTTTTGGTGTTCAGCTGCGCTCTCAGCGGCTTTGCAGATTCCTTCTGCTTTTTTGAGGGTGAGCTGGCTGTCTGCGAGCAACTTCTCTTGTACTTTGCTATCACTGGTGCCAAAAAATATTTGGTCTCTAATCATTAACTCCGTCAATGAGCCGAAATTGCATGAATGGGCTGGAGTCTTCAAATCACGCAAAAAATGTTCAAAGGGCTCACCGGAATCTTGCATCCGTTTCCTGAAGATATACCGCTCGTGGACTTCGTTCCGTTGGGCAGCACAGTATTCTTCAAACTTTTTCACCACCGTCGCATAGTCGAGCTTGTTCTCGCCATCCGCAAAGGTAAACGTGTTGTAGATTGCGATGCCTTCCTCACCTGCGATGCTCAAGAGCAGCGCGGCCTTCGCAGACTCTGGTCGAGGTTTTTCGGTTGGCTCCGATGCAGTCAAGAAGAGCTCAAACTTCTGTTTAAAGAGCTCCCAGTGCTTGCTGATGTCCCCTGTCACACGCAGCGGCTCCGGTGGCTTTAGGAATTCCATCTTGTTGGTCGGTGGCATCCCACTTCTGCCACCATGTATCGGCTGTCACAGTCGATAGAACATGACAACACGGTTGCAGGGCAAAGGAGCCCTCGTGCTTTATTGCGCGCTGGTTTTATAGCCACCACTGGAAAGAAGGGCGACCTCCTCTCCCCAGAAGCCGACTGTGTGCGCATGTCCCGTGGCTTCCGGGACGATGACTTAGCTACCGATACAGCTACCGCTCCACAATGTGGACACTGCGGAGAGTATAGTGTGGGGTACCACTGGTGTAATTTAGCTGGTGTTGGGTATGTGTTGGTTTGTAGTCTCCTAAGGGTGTTCTCTTCTAACTTGTTGAGGGATTTGTGTGGTGTTGGGTACTCCTTTCTGACTGTTCTGTATGGCGCACGATTGTCAGCATACACTGCTAAACCTATAGGTCGCGGCACCCTTCATGGTTATCAGGGGGAGACGCCCGGTATAGAAAAGCTCGGGCATGCTTGTGGGCGGCTTCGTTTCCTCCTGGTAGTTCCAGGTGACATCGGGCGATCATCGACCTTCGATCCAAGTCGATCAAGCTTTCCACGGACAAAGCCATATCTGCCGCGACGACAGCGGCTCATCACATTGCCTTAAACGCCCTCGACGCAGCATTGAGCGTGCCGCCCCGATCAAGTGTCGTCGCCTGCATAGGTACTGGAGACATCGAAACTGCCGAAGGCGCCGTCGAGGGGAACACCCACTTACTCTTTGATCGAGGACTGGGCGTCGCAAGGGCAGTCGCCCAAATCCGGAATGGCCAAGCCCAGGTGCTGCTAACCAACTTCACCGAATAATACCGGTATCCAAACAAAGGTACGGCGATTGCCTTTCTCGACGAGCTGCCAGACATCCGAGACATATTTGCCCTCCCCGATCAACCCGCAGAACCATCTGACCAAGGCCATCAACCCACGGTCGACATCAACCCGGCATTACCCCAGAGCAGACAAGACCAAATACGCAGTCTTCTTCAAAGGTACAGCGATTGCTTCTCATCAGCATCGAATGTGCGACGAACCCGGCTTGCCAAGCACCGCGTTGTCACAGACGAACACACCCGACCACTGCGGCAGAGCCCCTACCGCGTATCGCCGATAGAACGCCAAGCTATCCGCAAGCAAGTAGAGGAAATGCTACGTGACGACGTCATCCAGCCATCAAGGAGCCCCTGGGCAGCACCAGTTGTCCTAGTGAAAAAGAAAGACGGCACCCTTCGCTTCTGCGTCGATTAGCGCCGCCTGAACAGCATTACGAAGAAGGATGTCTACCCCCTCCCCTGCATCGACGACACATTGGATCGGCTATGCAACGCTAGGTACTTCTCATCGATGGACCTGAAGAGCGGCTACTGGCAAATTGAAGTCGACGAAAGAGATCGCGAGAAGACTGTTCATCGCGCCAGACGGACTCTTCGAGTTCAAGGTGATGCCATTCGGCCTCTGCTCTGCCCCAGCGACGTTCCAGCGAGTAATGGATACGGTGCTCGCAGGCTTGAAGTGGCAGATTTCCCCAGTCTACTTAGATGACGTTAACACTTCTTTTTGGGCAAGTTGGTTCATATTTGAAAACTTTAAAAGGGCGCAAACACACACGACCACAAAGTACAAGAGACGAGACACAAGCTCGTCTCTTGTACTTTGTGGTCGTGTGTGTTTGCGCCCTTTTAAAGTTTTCTTAGATGACGTTGTTGTCTTCTCCTCAAGCTTTGAAGACCACCTCAGAAGGCTTCGGATAGTGCTGGAAACGATCAAGTCTTGAGGTCTGACACTTAAACCAGAGAAGTGCCACTTCGCCTACGAGTAGCTGCTGTTTCTTGGTCACGTCGTAAGCAAGGATGGAGTTCGCCCAGACCCTCAGAAGACGGCTGCGATCGCAGAGTTTCCACAGCCTAATGACAAGAAAGCTATACGCAGATTCCTTGGATTGTGCGCTTATTACCGGCGATTCGTCAAGTACTTTTCGCGCATCGCTGAACCTTTGACCCAACTTACCAAGGCTGACGTGCCTTTTAAATGGGAAAGGCCGCAAGAGGAAGCTTTCAAAGAGCTGAAGCGCCGTTTACAGTCCCCTCCTGTGCTCGGGCACTTTCATGAAAACGCCGAAACCGAAATCCATACCGATGCAAGCAGTGTGGGCTTAGGAGCTGTCCTCGTTCATAAAAATGGAAGACAGGAGAAAGTTATCGCGTACGCTAGCCGTTCACTGCCGAAAGCCGAGGCCGACTATTCTACCACCGAGAAAGAATGTCTCGCCATTATTTGGGCCACGTCGAAATTTCGCCATTACCTGTACGGACGACCATTCAAGGTTGTGAGCGATCAACATGCTCTGTGCTGGCTAGCCAATTTGAAAGATCCCTCCGGCCGCCTTGCTCGTTGGAGCCTGCGCCTTCAAGAATTCGACATAACCGTAGTCTACAAATCTGGCCGCAAGCATTCCGATGCAGACTGCCTATCGCGAGCCCCCGTAGACGCAGCACCGGAAGAGGAAGACGACGACGCTTTCCTAGGGCCGGTAAGCGCCAGCAGTTTCGCGCAGCAGCAGCGCTCGGATCCTGAGTTGCAAAGCTTAGTTGATTATTTGAAAGGCAAGACCGCATCGCCTCCCCGGCGGTTCGTGCGCCAACTGTCGTCCTTCGTCCTTCACAATAATGTCCTCCTGAAGAAGAACTTCGCGCCCAACAGGACAGTGCATCTTCTTGTCGTGCCCAAAAATCTCGGGCAAGAAATTATGCAGGCATGTCATGATGAGCCGACTGCAGGGCATCTCGGGATTGCTCGCACGTTGCACCGCATCCAGGAGAAGTACTATTGGCCGCGGCTAGCTGCCGACGTTTCCCATTACGTGAAAACGTGCCGTGAGTGTCAGCGACGCAAAACACCTCCGACTAGACCAGCCGGACTCCTGAACCCCATGCCACCGCCAGCTAAGCCCTTTCAGCAAATGGGGATGGACCTCCTCGGCCCCTTTCCGACTTCATCATCAGGTAATAAGTGGATCATCGTGGCCACCGACTACATGACCCGCTACGCCGAAGCAAAACCGTTGCCTAGTGGTACCGCAACAGAAGTTGCAAAATTTTTTGTCGAACAAATTCTCCTGCGACACGGCGCCCCCGAAGTGCTCATCGCAGACAGAGGAACGGCATTGACAGCGGAGCTGACGCAAGCCATTTTAAACTACAGCCAGACAAGCCATCGGCGGACAACTGCCTATCATCCACAAACCAACGGACTCACAGAGCGTCTGAACAAGACGATCGCAGACGTGCTCTCCATGTACATCGACGCCGAACACAAGCCGTGGGACTCCATTCTGTCCTACGTGATCTTCGCTTATAATACTGCCGTCCAGGAGACAACCAGGTTTACCCCATTCCAGCTGATATACGGCCGGAAGCCCACGACAACACTCGACGCGATGCTCCCGCACGTTTCTGACGAAAACAAGGTTCAACAAGGGGAAGCTTTGGGCCAGTTGGTCTGACATGTTGGAGAGGAGGAATAACCGCGAACTTGACAGGACTGAAGAACGAGAAGAGGACAGGACGAGCGGTATCGTGTTTGGAGGTCATCGTGTTTGGATATGGACGCCGCCGTGGATTGAGTGTAAAGTTGCTGCGACGCTACTTTGGCCCGTACAGGGTTCTCCGTCGCATCGGTGACCTCGACTATGAAGTCGTCCCCGACGGCACGACAGCATCTCAGCGATGCCGCACACGCCCGGAAGTCGTACATGTCGTACGCCTGAAGCCATATTATGAACGCTAAAGGACTCAAAGTTTGCATTCTCCGTGTTTATTTTCATTTTAAAGCATCGAGACGATGCTTCTTTGGGAGGGGGGTAATGCCACGTATCATTGTAGTGTCCGTTCGTTCGTGCAAGGTCGCAGGAAAGGGGTGTTATCATTTGTGTTCGTGACGCGAGAAGCGACCGGACTAATCTCGATTGATCACAGCCGTGCGAGCTGCATCTACGTGTTTCCAGATTACTCTAGATGATCTCGACCTGTTATCTCGAAGTTTACTTGCCGGCTTTAAACTGAACGATGCCGCGAGCAGCGGGCATTCATAGTTCTACGACTGACGAGCACGTTTGTTGCTTACGCCGCCGCCGAGTGATTCAGTTATTTTGCGGGCGCAAGCCAGTCCAAAATAAAGAGCTTCGTTTGCAAGCCTTGTTGCTGTGTTTCTGACCGCTGGACTGCCGTCACTACAACGTGACAATAGGATAAGAGAACATGCATCATCGCTATTAGGTGCCCCAAGCAGCAATCTAGCCCTGCATTGCAGAGATTGTAAAGGAAACAAAAAAGACAAAAAAGCGCGCAAGTGTCAGCCCAAGTTGCATGAAGTTCAAGTCATGGAAAGGTATACAGACCAAGTAACACGTGAGATCCTTGAAGCATTGGCGATACGGGAAAAAGGACAGCAGTGTGTTAGTACACCATCAATCTCTCTATCAAGAAAAGAAATTTCCTTCTTGAATGAACCCCACGGGAGATAAAATCAAGATCATTTTGACAAGGAAACAAAAAGCGCGGGTTTTCCAATAAAATTAGTTTACAGTCAGCTTCGTCTACGTTCTGTGTGTTCCTTTCTGTGTCCGCGTTTTGTTATTTCGGCTGTTCCCACCAACAAGTATGAACCAACTAGCTCAGTTTTCTACTCTTTTAACGTTCATTTCCAGCACTCTGAGCCTTTCTATATGTTACCCGCATCTTTTGGATCCGCAACAATTGGGCCATCACATCG
The DNA here is from genome assembly GCF_055824585.1 of Amblyomma mixtum. Classification (NCBI taxonomy): domain Eukaryota; kingdom Metazoa; phylum Arthropoda; class Arachnida; order Ixodida; family Ixodidae; genus Amblyomma; species Amblyomma mixtum. The sequence goes on from NC_143021.1 coordinate 111,347,030, forward strand.
CTTTCTTCACCTGTCGTGCCCGCTTCTATTCACATTGCATCAAGAAGAACTTACTTGTTGTAGACTTGAAGCCACTATTTGGAGGATTTTCGCCCTCCGAAGGACACGCAAGGAGAGTTATGGAGATCATCAGAGCTGAGTTGTGGCGACAGATCCGCTTATTCACCGGCTTCCCCAAGGTGAGGTGTTGTGACGAAAAATCTCATCGTTTTCATTTGGCCAGCGCTAGGGTTAGCACGGAGCACATGTGGAATGTTTGGTTCCTACCGAGTTTGAAAATACGCATGCAAGGCCAGAAGAAGCATGCTACGACAAGCAAGAACCCAGTGGTTACAATAGGAGCTGTGCAGCTTTCACGTCCTTCAAAAGAAGTACTGGAACTTGGGCCAAAATTTGCCTTACCCCCAAAACTTCACGCCGCAGAGAAGCTCGCCATTATCAGACGTGTCGCGACAAGAGTGAAGGAAGAGGACGCTAGCCGGGTTGTGGCTGAAGGTGCAGACGTCTTGGCCCGTTCGAAAGAACGCGGACACTGTAAGCATAGTTTTGAAAAGACTGCAAAGGAGCTTAAGAAGAATAACTTAAAGTTTTGTCTTTCAGATGAAGAGGGCGGCCTTGTAGTGCTCGATTCCGGCAGCTAGAACACAATAGCATTAGAAGCCATCAACAAAAATTTCCGCAAGGTCGAGAAGAAAACTGAAAGAAGCTAAAAGAAGTGTCAAGGTGCTTCTTGAACAGAATAATATGAGCCTATTGTATACCAAGGTAGAATCTACCAAGATTTGCACCTTGTCGGTGTTTTTCAACGCAAAAACACACAAAATCGGTACCCCCTTCCGCGCCATCGTTTCAGAAGCAGACACGTGGCAGAAGTTGGTGTCAGAGCACCTGTTCAGGCAACTTTCCCTGTTGAGGGTAGAAGATCCTTTTAGAATCTGGAAGTCGGAAGAAGTAACGTCTGAGATAAAAGGGTTCAAAACGACCCAAATGTACGGGTTCTCGATTGACATCGAAGAAATGTATTATTCAATTCCGCACAAGAAACTGATGACCATACTTAGAGAAACCATAGAAGAGCAGGGAGTCGTTTCATTTCAAAACTCGGTCGGAGAGTCGGTGGAAGGGTTCCTAGAGCTTCTGCGCGCCTATCTTGGCTCTACAATCGTTGCTCATGAGGATTCCCTGTTCGTCCAAAAAAGAGGGGTCAGCATCGGCTCTAAAGTAGCACCACTACTCAGTGACCAGTACCTGGCTGCATGCGACAAGAACAAGACAATACAAGAATCTGTGAAAGAAAATCGCATCACACGGATTTTTCGTTATGTGGATGATTTTGAAAGAATGTCGTACGCCAAAAAAGGCCGAAATTGTTTCGTCCTTTTTTGGCGTACGACATTCTTTCAAGACAATGTACCAACTAACCCGTCAAAAAGTTCCACTACAGTGGATGATTTCTTGGTTCTGTGCAGATCAGAGGATTTAACAGACTTTGAGCGACTCAAGGATAGCGTAATGGAGACCTTTCGCCATACCTGCCCAGAGTTGAACTTCACCTACGAGCTTCCAGCCAAAGATTCGCTGCAGTTCCTGGACTTACGCCTTATGTTGGAGGTACGAGCCTAGGGCGAAGAAACAGTTTCTCCCTTTTTCGTCAAGCCATTCAAAGACCGTGAAAAGGGCAATATCGAGTGCTGCTCTCCTGTCAGCTCTGAAGAAATCGTGTGAGCATCAGATGGAGGCAAGTTTTCGGCGGCAGATTGATAGGCTAAAAAATGCGAACTACCCCGTTTCGATGCTCAGCAGCGTAGCTGAAGGCTTGCTGCGGAAAGTAAAAGGAGTGCAAGGAAGAAAAGGTGGACCTGAAGAAGGTAATGAAAGGGAGAAAGTAGCAGTGGTTCCGTACGTTCATGGATTGACCCACAACCTCATGAAGATTGGCAAGAGGCACGGGGTCCGGGTTGTTTGCTCCGCACCGAACAAGGCAATTAGCATGTGTGCTCGGGTCAACAGGCAAAAGAAGCAGCAATGCAGATCGCACACCGAATAAGATTCAGCGAGTGTGTTAAAGGTGTGGTTTATAATATCCCTCTGGCCTGTGGCAAACAATATGTAGGTCAGACGGGAAGGTGCCTCAATGATAGGATAAGAGAACATGCATCATCGCTATCAGGTGCCCCAAGCAGCAATCTATCCCTGCATTGCAGAGATTGTAAAGGAAACAAAAAAGGCAAAAAAGCGCGCAAGTGTGAGCCCAAGTTGCATGAAGTTCAAGTCATGGAAAGGTATGCAGACCAAGTAACACGTGAGATCCTTGAAGCATTGGCGATACGGGAAACAGGACAGCAGTGCGTTAGTACACCATCAATCTCTCTATCAAGAAAAGAAATTTCCTTCTTGAATAAACCCCACGGGAGATCAAAGCAAAATCATTTTGACAAGGGAACAAAAAGCTCGGGTTTTCGAATAAAATTTTAGCTGACAGTCAGCTTCGTCTACGTTCTGTGTGTTCCTTTCTGTGTCCGCGTTTTGTTATTTCGGCTGTTCCCACCAAGCAGTTTTGTCTATCACGAAGTAGGAACTGCTGCCCCAACCGGCAGCGTGTCGCCGGACGAGTAGACAAAGATGTGAAGTGACCAATATTCGACCAGACTAACCGGCCATTCGGACGTTTTACGAGAAAAACTGAACTCGGCTCTTGTGTCACCAAAACCTCGGTTCCCTTGTGTGGTCAAGATTTTGCATATCTGGATATTATGCTGTCCCGCAAACGCCAGCGCACCAGCGTTATGTGATGGACGATGAATGTGCGCACCTATGTAATGTACCTGTGAAATAAACTCAGTCCGCTCTAACTTGTTGGTTTCTTCCTCGTGCCTTGTGTTTCTGCGCGGTTTCAAGACGCATTCCGCTAATCCGGGTTAGCATAATCCATGCCAGCCGCTTAGTATTGTATGCGCCTCATCTGTCATCCTAACCTCACTAAGCCCTATAACACCCCATTTAACACTCCAGATCCTCGAAGAGCACCGCTCGGCTAGCCTCACTGGGTGAGGCTTTAGCGTTAAATGCTGCCAGGTTCAGTTTCCAATGGCGCCTGTCCGGAGAAAGAGGTTCTTAGCACCCTCCGCGGCAGTGGCGTAGCTAGAAATATTTTCAAGGGGGTATTGTACGGCACCGGTAAAAAAATAAAAAGAAACAGAGCCTCCGCCCACACAATATCTTAGTCATTTTTCTGCTCTGATAATGCCGAAGGGTTAGTTGTTTCGTTCACTACAATAGCTACATAAAAAAACGAGTGCACAGAAGACTCCGAGGACTTGATTTGTAAAGAGCAATTATTTTCTCACGAATAAAAAGACTCCTATGAAAAAACGCGACATAATACAGAACATCACAAAAGCTTCTCATCATCATAACTATCGTCATCGTCAGCCTGACTACGCTCACTGCAGGGCAAAGGCCTCTCCTGTGCCTCTCCAATTAACTCTGTCCTTTGCCAGTTGCGACCACCATATCCCCGCAAACTTCTTAGTCTCATCTGCCCGCCTAACTTTCTGCCGCCCCCTGTTACGCTTGCCTTCTCTCGGAATCCACTCCGTTACCCTTATTAAGGACCAGCTGTTATCTTGCCTTCACATTGCATGCCCTGCCCAAGCCCATTTCTTCCTCTTGATTTCGACTAGGATGTCATTAACTTGCGTTTTCTTTCTCACCCACTCTGCCCGCTTCCGATCTCTTAAAGTTATACCTGTCATTTTTCTTTATATAGTTCTCTGCATTGTCCTTAACATAAGCACTGGAGTAACATGCTAGGCTCTTAATCAGGCATACTTCTAATTTATTCATTGAAGTATCTCTCTCTCTCTCTTAACTTATGCTGAACCCTCTTTGTTAGCTTCCACGTTTCTGCCCCATGGGTGAGTACCGGTAAGATACAGCTGTCGTATACTTTTCGCTTGAGGGATTTCGGTAAACTGCCATTCATGATCTGAGAGAACCTGCCATATGCGCTCCACCCCATTCTTATTCTTATAGTTATTTCCCTCTCATGATCTGGATCAGCACTAACTACCTGCCCTAAGTAGCCATATTCTCTTACTACTTTCAGCACCTCGCTGCCAATTTCGAACTCCTGCTCCCTTGCTAGACAGTGGAACATTGTGGAACAATGTCATTAGGAACTCTGCAGCGCCGTGATACTAACGTATTCACAAGAAATAGAGATTTGTGGCAAATCCCAAGGTTCCGAACATTTTATAATTGTCAAGCCCTGTCACATAACCTCCCATTTATACTAAAAAAAATACACACACTCTAGCATTGAGTAGAAGAGGTTTGAGGTCTGTTTTCTTGTAATTGCCATGTTCCGGTATTACTTTTCTTTTTTACACTTTATTATGTTTTCTTTTTTCTTTCTTTCTGTTCTTGTACTGTTTTTCTCCTAATTGATTGTACAATGCTGTTGCCACGTCCTTGAAATGTGTTTTCTGACATATGTTGTTTCACTTATGTTGTTTACCTGCTATAATTTCAGTGCTAAGGATCTTGTATAAAATCTTTAATTTTTGCTGCAAATTAGAGGTAACATGTCTGTTTTAAATATATTGTGATGTTACTGATACTGCTATGTAACGGTCTTCATGGCCTTAGTCAAGCTGCATGAGCGGCTTTCAGCCAAGAAGACCCTCCAGGCACTTTCTGGAAAATAAAAATTGAATTGAATTGAACTGAAAAAAATTGAATTGTGCATGTTAACTTTTAGCCCCTCCGTTCTGTTCTTCCTGTCCTACTGATTGTTCACGCATTGCAGTTCATGTCCTGATTGACTTAGCAAGGCAATGTCATCAGCGAATCGGAGATTACTTAGGTATTCTCCGTCAGCGCTTATCCTCAATTGTTCTCAATTCAGGCCCCTGATTACCTCCTCCAAACATGCGGAGAATAGCATTGGTGAGATCGTGTCTGTCTACCTAACACTTTTCCTTACTGGAATTTTATTGTTGGCTTTATGGAGGACTATGGTAGCTGTGCAATCGTTATAGATATCTTCCAATCGTTTCACACAACACTCTTCTACAACCTGACTGTGCAATGCCTGCATGACAGCTGAGGTTTCGACTGTGTCAAATGCTTTCTCGCAATCAATGAAGGCATATATAGGGGTTGGTTATATTCTGCGCATTTCTCTGACACCTGATCGATAGCGTGAATATGGTCTTGTCGAGCATCCTTTGCGAAAGCCTGCCTGATCATTTGGTTGGGCGAAGTATAAGGTCCAGACTGAACCAAAGTACACACTCTGTTATAGACTACCTTAGTAAATACCTTGTAGGCAGCGCACAGTAAGCTGATTGGTCTGCAATTTTTTGTGTCGTTGACATCTCCTTTCGAATGAATTAAGATAATTTTAGCGTACTTTCAAAAGTTTCTGCTCTCGAAGAAATTAGCAGCCGCGAACGTATGACATTTGGCAAGACTTCTACCCCATGGTTGTGAAGCTGAGCCCGGCCGCAGAGGCGCTTAAAGAAAGCACTTTTAATTTTCGCGACATTTTAGGACTATTGGAGGGCGATGCAAATGATGCAAAAGTAGGCTAACTTGAAGATGTATGATTAAATATGTGAACAGATAAAAGCAGTCCCACACGCCGTGCGATGCCGAAGAGGAGTGGTTTACCTCCTCCGTTGGTTTACCTTCCTTGGCATCCCGTCGTAAGATAGCAAGGCTCTGTCTATTTCATAGACTTTATTATAATTTTCCCCAACTGCGTGAGAGCCTAATTTTGCCCCCTTTAAGATCATCGCGACGTTTGTTTAATTGCCGTAGTATTCAACGCATTCATGGTTCAACCAATGCGTTCAATTCCTCGTTCTTGCCAGCTGCCATAGCCGAGTGGAATGTCCTTCCAGACAGTGTTGTGAATGAAGTTAATTCCCTAAAATTTAAACAGATGTTCATTGATTTATTCCCCAAATGATTCCTGTTGAAGGCCCTTTTTCTTTTTCTTTTCTTTTTCTTTCTTTTTCTTGTGTTTACCTACTTACTCGCTTGTTTTTCTTTTGAAGTGTTCACAGCTGTATCTACATGTGTCTAAGTTTATGTTCCAAATTTGTTCTTTGTGACTTGATTACTGTTCGCCCCCCCCCCCCTTATGTAATGCCCCCAGGGGCCCTTAAGGGTAAATAAATTATGATGATGATGATGATGACTCTTTTCTGAAACAACTTCCGCTTATAGAGCCACGGCAACGTATATCAATCCTTTCGAGAATAAACGAGAGAGAGCGTAAATGTACCAGAACATTCCTGAATACTTATTGAAACATAATTATCAAAGCCACTCTTTGAAATTCAACGTGGAACTTTCGGAGGAGGAAAAAGAGCGTTATTACTGCGAGTTCTTCTACAAGGTGAAGAATACGTAAAATCATCTGTTCACCTCCAACGTGTGGGGTGCAAAGAGGAGGAAAGAAGTCTCTCTCCATGCGTTTAGGCTACACAATCAGCCGAAGCCGCTGGCAGTCGGTGTAAAAATGCGAAACGGCAGTTCCCGGAATGACAACAATACGCCGATGAATGTTGAGAAGTGCACACTCCAGGAACCGACCTTGCGACGGGGTAGATCTGAGATAAGCCTTGAGCATTCGAAGCGTTGAAAACGAACTTTCCGTTTCGGTGGTGCTGACGTGCAAAGCGGCCGGAGTCTGCAGCAAACGGTGGATGTTTGGGTGTAAAAAGCCTTCGAACAAACGGAAGCCACTTGTACCAAGGAGGCGGATTGAACATTACTGTTCCTCCATTCTAAAGCGGAAGCCACACCAGACTAGCAGAAGCGCATTTCGCGACGCCTGCCAAAGGCCACTACTGCGCATGCGCCGTTACCATGGCAAGCAATATCATGGCAACCATGGCGCCGCTCGGACTGTCAATCATAAGAAAATAATAAGAAAAGGAAATTGGGGCCGAGGTGGGAATCGAACCCGAGCGACCAGCGTGCAAGACGGAGACGCTGCTCCTCCGCCACGACACTTTTTTTTCTTTATTATCCTCTGCCACGACACTTCATCGTACGACGCTGAATAAAGGCGCGTGGAGTGAATGCAAAGTCCTTAAAAACATATATTCGAGATATGCATTAAGGCCTACATGAGTAGTGATGAGCATGTGAAATATAGATGTCGCAGTAAAGCGAGTGCCAAATTTCCTCCGTTTCGTGTAAATTTCCCCCGTGCTTGGCGTGTAGTAGAAGCGCCATCATGCGGCACCCACTGAGAGCCCCTCTCGCGATGTACGGCACTGGATGGCGCAGGTTGCACACCGCGTTCAGCTTCTGCGCCGCGGGAAAACGAGGCGGGAAAGGCTAAGCGCATGGCTAAGCGGGAGGCCGAGACGCCCCCCCCCCCGAAGAGGGAGAGGAACGTCTCGCGAAGAGACGCCGCCAAGCTGCTGAACGACGACGACGGCGTATCGCTACAGAGACACCAAACTGCTTTCGCTACATGTATCCTAGCATGGCGGAGTTAGCCACTGCAAATTTTCTGTTTTGGGATATTTGGAATATATATAGTATGCATTGGAATGAATAACGATTTCGCATTACCTGCATGTAAGTTTCGTAAGTATACAACACTTTCATCCTACCGGTACTCACCTAGGGGGCAGAGAAGTCTAACGAAGGCTAACGAACAGGGTTCAGCCTAAGCTAAAGACAATGCGGCGAGGTCTGAAAAAAAAAATCATAGGTGTAAAGTTAAGAGATCGGAAGCGGGCGGAGTGGGTGAGGGAACAAACGCGTATTAAGGACTTTTTAGTTGAGATCGAGAAGAAGAAATGAGCTTGGGCAGGGCATGTCATGCGATTAAGGTTAACCGAGTGGATTCCAAGAGAAGGCAAACGTAGCAGGGGGTGGAAGAAATTTAGGTGGGCGGATGAGATTCAGAAGTTTGCGAGGACGCGATGGGCGCTGTTGGCAAAGGACAGGGTTAATTGGGGAGACATGGGAGGTGGCCTTTGACCTGCAGTGGGCGTCGTCAGGTTGGTGATGATGATGACCGCAATATAGTTTCACTCCTCTGGGAACGGTTTAAGATATTAATAATGACTGGCGTAGACAGTTTTGTCAATGGAAAAAAATTACACCGCGCCATGCCTTAGGTCACTCGAGACAGTATTCATCTGAAACAGATTCTTGCGCGACAGTGGAAAGCACGCACGAGTAACGTAGCCGAGATTGCAACTCCCGCAGCGATTTCTTCGAGAATGGAAGACATACGCGCGCACAATTTATAGAAGCACGCTGCCAAAGTTTCTTAGAGAATCCCCTGAGGAGCTCTGGCGATAATTATGAGAGAAGCCTGCAGCCACAGAAACCAAGGAACAGAGGGGAGTTTTAATTTATTCATTTATTTTGTGCTGTTGTTCGATTTAGAATATCACTGAATATGTTATTGCTTAAAGTTAATTGATTAGAAAAGCAGAAGAAAAAACAACCACATGCCGCCGGTGGGATCCGAACCCACGACCTCCGAATTACGCGTCCGGTGCTCTACCGCTGAGCTATGGCGACGGCTGTCAAAACTTCTGCTTTCGGGGGTATTTATGTTTACAAATAACCTAACCTTGGGAGTGTTCACCAGCGCCACCCACGTTCTTATGCGGCGGACGTAGCACGTCCTGAGTTACCGCTGATGTGTCGCAGAACGTCATCGAACGGCGAGGGTGGAAGCTGTGTGAGAACCCTCTTATGCTTCCTAAGGCATCAAGGCTGCCAGAACCGAGGCCCTCGTTAAGCAATTAAGCAGACAAGGAAAGGGGAATGAGGGGCTCGTTATAAATATGAGAGAAGCCTGCAGCCACAGAAACCAAGGGGCACTGGGGATTTTTAATTAAGTTATTTTTTGTGGTGTTGATCAATTTATAATATTACTGAATATTATATCACAAAAAAGCGTGATATCGACCAACTTAAAATAAATAGCGTAATGTGTACTAATTTTAGAGATTACAGATGACGTAAGCTCCTGATTCCCGAAGACTTTCACCATGATCCTCTGTCTGCGCATACTGTAAGAAAAAATCATCTTTTGGTGAACACAAGAGTGCGGACATCGTCATTTCTCGCGATGGCATTTTTTCCCGACTTCTGAACCTTGATATAAAGAAATCTTGTGGAGCGGACGATGTACCCATTGCCTTTCTCCATCGATATGTCGTATTAATTTCTTTTCACCTTCTCGCTAATTCAACAATTCTCTTAAGCAAATTTCAGTAACCAAATTTATTGCGAGTGTAGTGCCGGCATCAGTTATTAATTTGAAGCTGAAAATGTTCGACCAATTTCACTTACCAGTACGTGCTCTAAGGTTTTAGTGGACATTATCGCCAGCCACATAAGTAATTACCTTTAAGTGATGAACTTTTTTGTTGGTTAGCAACTTGGTTTTCGTAAAATGTCTCCACTCTAACGCTTCTTATTTCCGTTGTTCACGATTTTGCTTCCGCTATCGACAAACAGCTTCAAGTAGACGCTGTCTTTTTAGATCTCTCTTTAGGTCTTTTTTTCACCGCGTTCCGCACAGCTTGCTTGTGCAAAGGCTAGCGTTTATTGGACTCCCTGATTTACTTATTAACTGAATAACCGCATATCTGCCTAACCGCGCACAGTTTGTAGAAGTTGAAGGAATGAAATCAAACAAATTCTTGTCGGGGTATACCGCAGCGTTCCTTGCTGGGCTCAGTACTCTTTCTGACCTATGCTAATAATATTGCGAAAAATGTGGATGACTCCAAATGTGGAACTTTTTTTTCTGATGACTGCGTTATTTATTCTGTTGTTAACAAGGTATCTTCGCTATTATTGTTCAAGGTTGATCTTTGTAAGCTCGCGCATTGGGGCAAGCGTAAGGAATGCAAATTAATTTTAATAAAACTTCATTCATCTACTTTACAACAAAAGAATCCTCTTTATTTCAAGTTTTTTATTATTGGTCATAATATTATTACAACTACATGAGTTAAATATATCAGTTTGACGATAACCAGCAGGATTAATTAGCAAGTGCGCATCCAGAACCTGTACACGAAAGCTTACAATATAAGTGATGTTTCCTGCGCGGAAAACTAGAACATTCCCCCTCCGACCTCGAGGCTTATCGCACCTTTTCCCGCCCGGTCCTTGAGCATGGGCCAATCGTGTGGGACCCGTGCTATGCAAAAGATGTTGCAGTGCTGGAGAGTATCCAGCGACTTGCAGCCAGGTTTATCCTATCAGGCTACAGGCCAACATCATCGGCGTCTAACATGCTGGCGCGGGTTGGCCTTTAGCCGCTCCAAGCACGGTGAGCTACAGCAAAACAAATTGCTGTATTTAATCTACCATCAGAGGATAGGTTTGCCAAGAGATTTGCTTCCCCCATCGAAAAGATCGTCACGCCTGAACCATTCCAGAACCGTAGGACCATCTTTTGCAAGGACCAAACTCTTTCAAAAATTCTTTATTCCACATACCTTTGAGCAGTAGAACTGTCTCCGTCATCTCCCTTAGCGAAAACTAATACGTTTGGAACATACAGTGGTATACTTAAACTGCATTTTAAACATATTTTGTATTCACGAATGCCCTAAAATATGTAGGAAATAGATTCCTGAAATTTCATGCTCAGTATTCTACATATATGCTTAAAATTTGCCAAAAATACGTCACTTAAAGCATACTTCGAGCACGTTTCAAATAAGCGAAAAAATATCTATGTAGTTTTAGCATTTTGTACATGTATTAAATGTGTGTTTTCGTAAATATGAAATTAATTCTAAGAGGATTCTGGTGTGGGCTAGTTGGTTCATGCTTAATAAACAGATTCACAACAGCGCTACGGAACGAGGACAGAAGGAACACGAAAAACACAGTGCTGTCGCTGTGTTTTTCGTGTTCCTTCTGTCCTCGTTCCATAACGCTGTGTGAATCGGATGAAATTAATTCATCCGAAGTATACTTCAACTATAACAAACGGGCAGTAATTTTTAGCGTATTTGCAGCACACTTCTAGCTGCCTCACTGTTCGAAATCGCGTTTCCGCATTTGCATTTGCGTGTTGGCAGTGTATTTCAAGTGTACTTCGTAAATAAACAATTAATCCGCCCAAAGTAACACGTTTGATTCTGTGAAGAAGAGGCGTAGGCCATTTTTAAGTCGAAGTGAATATATTTTTAAGGTACTAAATGCATATTTTAGTGTATATTTAATGTAATTTAATGTATTTAAGTATTAATATATTTTCAGTATATTTTTAATCCGACAAAAATGTATTTTAGACGTATTTTCAAGAACGTTCAAAATATTGACATGAGTGAAAACAGCGCGAAAGAAGAAGCCCGAAGGCGAAACGAAGAAGGGACAGGAAAGAGCGCTGACTGCCAACTGAATTCATTGAGCGAAACTCGCGCAATATATAGGAAGGCAGTGGCACAGATAGTCAGATGCAGTCAACGTCACATGGTGCAAACAGCCATAAAAGCGATAAAAACAAAACAGGGTGATAAAGCTAACAGTGAACTGAATCTCAAAAGGGATGCTAACAAAATGAAAAGTACACACAATGACTATAAACAGTTAATGTCACATGGTGTAAAGAGCCATAAAAGCGATAAAAACATAACAGCGTGAAAAGGCTAAAAGTCAACAGAACAAAAAAACGGGAGTGAACTTGCCTTTTAGGAACAACATTGCTAATTTTTGTTTTGTTGACTAAGCGTGTTTCAATCGTAGAGTGTTACTGTTTCATCGTTTTATTGTTAAGGTCTGTGCATTTTTTTAGCCATATACGTTGTCACATTCAGTCAGGTTTTATTGTTTCCACAATTCCATTTCGTCAGTTTTTATCGGTTTTACCCTTGTTACATGCTATGGATGTTTTATCGGTTTTTATGGCTCTTTACACCTTGTGACATTAACTGTTTATGTCATCATGTATTGTTTTGTTACCATTCCTTTGAGCTTCTGTTGAGTTTTAGCCTCTTCACCCTGTTATGTTTTTATCGCTTTTATGGCTCTTTACACCATGTGACATTAACTGTTTATAGTCAATGAGTGTACTTTTCATTTTGTTAGCATCCCTTTTGAGATTCAGTTCACTGTTAGCTTTATCACCCTGTTTTGTTTTTATCGCTTTTATGGCTCTTTACACCATGTGACATTAACTGTTTATAGTCATTGAGTGTACTTTTCATTTTGTTAGCATCCCTTTTGAGATACAGTTAACTGTTAGCTTTATCACCCGGTTTTGTTTTTATCGCTTTTATGGCTCTTTACACCATGTGACGTTGACTGCATCTGACTATCTTTGCCACTGCCTTCCTATCTATTGCGCGAGTTTCGCTCAATAAATTCAGTTGTCAGTCAGCGCTCTTTCCTGTCCCTTCTTCGTTTCGCCTTCGGGCTTCTTCTTTCGCGCTGCTTTCACTAATGTCAGAATGGACCGACTAGCCCAGCAAAAGGTTGTGCTAGTTCAAAATATTATTTCTAGTACACTTAGAAACCCGTGATATTGTAGTTTGAGCATAGGAACAAAAATGCGAAATAAATATGAAATTAATACAACATGTTCGAAATGCATTTTTAGCACATTCTTTATTTTTCGCTAAGGGATGGTACTGAATGCGCTGATACCGCTACGTCTGAGTGCTCTCCAAAGACGTTCCTCGTCGCTCCGCTGGGTGCTGCCGAGACGCGCCTCATCTCGTGTCTTGTCTGCCTCATCCGCCAGAGCTGGTATGGAGGTGCAAGTGAAAGGAGAAGGCGTGGACCCTCGTTAACCCTCGGCTGCTGCGGTGAAGGGCAACCACAGAAACGCCAAGCAAGCAACCCAGAGTCACCACGCCAACCTCGCCGCCGCACCAGCCACATCGATGTGGAAGCCCGCCACGGCTTCTGCGTTACACGAGCGTTCCTACGAGCAGTTGCAAGCACTCCGCGCAGCTGCGCAAAAGGTCAGCAATGTGCCACCAGCCAACGATTATAAGATCGTCTTTCGTTCCCGGGCAGGCCTCTACTTAACCCAGACGCAGCCGTGCGTCATGCTCTCTTCGCTGTAAGCCGCCGGCGCCATAGCCGACCCTGCAGGACTCCAGCTCTGAATACACCCAGCGAATAGCACTTGCACTGTTTGCACCGCGGACCAGAACATCGCCATGCGCCTCGTAGGGTAGGACCAGCGTCCCTACGCCATGACAGCATATATATCCCCGCCTGACGCGTCTGCTAGTGGCGTCATCTGTAACGTTTCTCCCTCCCCAGGAAATCCTCGAAGATTTGCTCAGTGAAAACCCCGAGGCCCCCATCGTCGACGCTCGACGCAGCGGTCAAACCAGGTCATTTATCATCACTTCCATGACCAGACCCGTTCCCGGAAAAATTGTCTTTGGAGGGGTGGTCTATCTCTGCGCGCCCTACAGCGGCCCGACAGAGACCTATATTAATTGCAGGGCAGTGAGACACCGCGCAGATGTATGCATGCATCGCATATATCTGTACCCCGGTGTGCACACTGTGTGACGGCCCGCACCTGACGGCAACACGGGAGTGCAAGGTTCGTCAGCTTCCACGACAGACACGGGGCACCCCTCTATCATCGAAAGACGACCACGGCAGAAGGAATCGCGACCTTCTACCCGACGCGAGTCTTCAGCCGTCGACGCCGCAACAGCCGGAGTCTCCCTCCGGAACGGTGCCGCTCCCATGAAAAGAACCGCCAAGGGACGCTGTCATGGGCAGAACGAATACAACCCCTCCCCCCCCCCCCCCTCTTGCAGACTGCTACCAACAAGCACCCCCGCCACCAATCCAGAACACCCGGGATGGAGAGCTCAAGGCCCTGAGGGACGAAGTAAGCCACTTCACTGCCCTTCTTACCCACTCCACCTCCCCCCAACCACCGCCCACCACTCCCACACCCACCCACCCCTCCAACCACCAAACAACCCCTGGTAACACTACACCTCCAACTGACCCCTGGCTGAAAAGAAGTCGCGAGGCAATGGCAGTACCGCACGCCGACATAAATGTCCTTGAATCTAAAAGTGACGCTAAATTCCCCGCCTTTCAAGCGCGCCTCGAAGCAAAGCTCACTATCCTGGTGGGACAGTTGCCCTCCGGACTGGCACAACAAATGGAGGCTATGCTCACTCGCCTAGTCCAATACAATGGACTTAAATTTGCGCATGTTGAAACGCGTTTTCAAAAACAATGCGTCATTACGACGCTTTTAGCCCCAGCCACCCTCCCACCCTTCTCCGCCCCCTGCTCCTCCCAACACCCAATTCTGACCACCCCCAAGATTCAATACGGCGGGAAGGGGCAAAAATTAAAACCATTTATTACTCTCACAATGGAACTTCCGCAGCATCCGGGGCTGGCGCCCACCACTGCAGCTCTTCTTCCCGACCCTGCCCATTCCCAAAAAATTCTTCTCCTGCAGGACACACAAACCCCATCCACACTACCAGGTTGCCACTGTGTACATTCAGACATCAGGACCCCTTTGGTTTCCCCGCCATACACCGCACACTAACATACCAAGAACTAAAAACTGGTATGGCGCAAGAAACGGGGACACAGAAGGCACACAAAACACAGGACTGACGCCAACTTTCAACTGGGGTTTTATTGCACCAAGCCTGCCTTTTATACCACAACCAAGCCATATCAACGAAAGCGTAAACGTTGTACATATAAAACGGCAATTCATGCGACCACTGGCAATAAAGTAACGCTGATCATAACAATCTAATCTAAACAGAGCTTGGGAGGCCAACTTATTTTCTGGCCAGCAGAAACACATCAACCAAGGCAAAAAAGAAAAAAAGAAACAAGGCACTGGGGCATGACAAATCCACACTAACGAATTATGAAACGCGTGATGAAGGCGAAACAGAGCAAAAAATCGAACGACTATGAGATAAAACCACGTGAAAAAAGATAACCAACAATAACCCGGCAAAAAAACATGACCAACAATAACGCGGAAAAACATGACCAACAATAACAATAAGGAGAGATGAAGTCTGAAGATACAGCACCTAGCGTCAAGTGATAAAAACTGAAGATCATTCCTGAAGGACAGTCGTTTTGCCGGGTTATTGTTGGTTATCTTCTCACAATGGAACTTCCGCAGCATCCGGGGCTGGCGCCCACCACTGCAGCTCTTCTTCCCGACCCTGCCCATTACCAAAAAATTCTTCTCCTGCAGGACACACAAACCCCATCCACACTACCAGGTTGCCACTGTGTACATTCAGACATCAGGACCCCTTTGGTTTCCCCGCCATACACCGCACACTAACATACCAAGAACTAAAAACTGGTATGGCGCAAGAAACGGGGACACAGAAGGCACACAAAACACAGGACTGACGCCAACTTTCAACTGGGGTTTTATTGCACCAAGCCTGCCTTTTATACCACAACCAAGCCATATCAACGAAAGCGTAAACGTTGTACATATAAAACGGCAATTCATGCGACCACTGGCAATAAAGTAACGCTGATCATAACAATCTAATCTAAACAGAGCTTGGGAGGCCAACTTATTTTCTGGCGAGCAGAAACACATCAACCAAGGCAAAAAAGAAAAGAAAAAAGAAACAAGGCACTGGGGCATGACAAATCCACACTAACGAATTATGAAACGCGTGATGAAGGCGAAACAGAGCAAAAAATCGAACGACTATGAGATAAAACCACGTGAAAAAAGATAACCAACAATAACCCGGCAAAAAAACATGACCAACAATAACGCGGAAAAACATGACCAACAATAACAATAAGGAGAGATGAAGTCTGAAGATACAGCACCTAGCGTCAAGTGATAAAAACTGAAGATCATTCCTGAAGAACAGTCGTTTTGCCGGGTTATTGTTGGTTATCTTCTCACAATGGAACTTCCGCAGCATCCGGGGCTGGCGCCCACCACTGCAGCTCTTCTTCCCGACCCTGCCCATTACCAAAAAATTCTTCTCCTGCAGGACACACAAACCCCATCCACACTACCAGGTTGCCACTGTGTACATTCAGACATCAGGACCCCTTTGGTTTCCCCGCCATACACCGCACACTAACATACCAAGAACTAAAAACTGGTATGGCGCAAGAAACGGGGACACAGAAGGCACACAAAACACAGGACTGACGCCAACTTTCAACTGGGGTTTTATTGCACCAAGCCTGCCTTTTATACCACAACCAAGCCATATCAACGAAAGCGTAAACGTTGTACATATAAAACGGCAATTCATGCGACCACTGGCAATAAAGTAACGCTGATCATAACAATCTAATCTAAACAGAGCTTGGGAGGCCAACTTATTTTCTGGCCAGCAGAAACACATCAACCAAGGCAAAAAAGAAAAGAAAAAAGAAACAAGGCACTGGGGCATGACAAATCCACACTAACGAATTATGAAACGCGTGATGAAGGCGAAACAGAGCAAAAAATCGAACGACTATGAGATAAAACCACGTGAAAAAAGATAACCAACAATAACCCGGCAAAAAAACATGACCAACAATAACGCGGAAAAACATGACCAACAATAACAATAAGGAGAGATGAAGTCTGAAGATACAGCACCTAGCGTCAAGTGATAAAAACTGAAGAACATTCCTGAAGAACAGTCGTTTTGCCGGGTTATTGTTGGTTATCTTTTTTCACGTGGTTTTATCTCATAGTCGTTCGATTTTTTGCTCTGTTTCGCCTTCATCACGCGTTTCATAATTCGTTAGTGTGGATTTGTCATGCCCCAGTGCCTTGTTTCTTTTTTTCTTTTTTGCCTTGGTTGATGTGTTTCTGCTGGCCAGAAAATAAGTTGGCCTCCCAAGCTCTGTTTAGATTAGATTGTTATGATCAGCGTTACTTTATTGCCAGTGGTCGCATGAATTGCCGTTTTATATGTACAACGTTTACGCTTTCGTTGATATGGCTTGGTTGTGGTATAAAAGGCAGGCTTGGTGCAATAAAACCCCAGTTGCAAGTTGGCGTCAGTCCTGTGTTTTGTGTGCCTTCTGTGTCCCCGTTTCTTGCGCCATACCAGTTTTTATTTCATCATGAACCAACTCGCCCAAACTAGAGTTTTACTATACCAAGAACGTACACTCTCATCCCATACAGCATGTGTATTGATTGAAGTGATGCGCAAGACACACAACATGCCATCACTCTTTATTACAAACACGTACAACACCGCCAAACATGCTCTGACTGCCCTCGACAGGCTCCTCCAGGAGATCGACCACATCGCGGGACGGCACTCCCTCCTAATCGGGGAACTATTTAATTAACAATACAGAGATTGGGACTACCGCTGCAGAACAGCACGGGGACGCAGGCTGTCGACTACCATTCAGAGCCTGCGCCTTACAACACACAGCAACTTTCACACTCCTACGAGCATAGGTAATAGCGTAAACATGGATGCCATTCCAGATCTCACACTCAGCCGCTGTCTCTGCGGGATCACATGGACACACACACACCACACTCTCGGTAGTGATCACTGCCTCATTAACATCCGGACACCCTATAAACAAGACTGTCAGGAAAACACCATGCAAAAGCTCATCAACTGGGACGCCATTAGACAAGCGCGCCGGAATGTAACAGAGACACCAATAAAGGATATCGACCAAAGGGTGAAATCACTTATGACGATGTCACGACCCACACTCAACACATTGACACGCTTCGGACACCTCCACCCAAATTCAGTTTTTTTCCCCGTTCAATAGAAGCCTGGAATTCTCTACCTGGGTCCATTCGTTCTTGTCCATTTCAATACTTTGTAACTGCCGTTGACGCATAATAGCTGTGTATTCTTACCCTGTCGTTAACAGTTCCTTTCTTGTTTGATATTTCGTTTGTGATTTTAACTTTTTGTAGTGCTCACTTTGTACATTTTCCTGCATTTTGTTACCTTGCATTTTGTGTTTTTCCCACTCCTGCCATAGCGCATATAATTGCGCTGCAGTATGTATAATAAAAAAAATAACAAAAAATTCATGGCAGCCCATATCTGGGAGGCTCATCATATACTCCTGAAAAGATGAAATAACCAGAAACACAGCCGTAAACTTCAAAGGAAACTGGCCACATTACAGAAAGAGATTCCATGCTGCCTAACCTCGATGATCACTCTATCACCCAGATTACGGAATACTTCAATAAATGCTGGAAGGAGGGCGCCACCCCCCAGTCCTGGCGACATGCCAAAATTATCTTCATTCAAAAACCAAACCATACCCAACCTGCGTCCAATATTCCTTACCTGATGTTTAGGAAAGCTCCTCGAGCACTTGGCGCTAAACCGACTCACACCACGCATGCACGAACACAACGTTACGCACACAGCATGGTAGGCTTCCGCCCCCATCTGTCGGCCCAAGATACTATGCTCCACCTAACGTATGACATCTTCCACCCCTCATCCTTGCTCACACCAAATCCGTCCCGGACTCAGATTTCTCCAGGGATTTCGATCGCATTGAACACCAAGCTATCATGACGGCTGTCTCCCCACTCAATATAGGCGCACGAATATAGGCGCCTATATTCAGGCCTTTCTCTCTGTACGCACAGCGGAGTTCTACATAGGCCCTCACGAGTCGTCATCGTACACCCTTAGAGGGGTTGGCACCTCGCAGGGCTCGGTCCTGTCACCTTTATGTTTTGTGCGCGCGAAACCAAGCACACGTGTTATCTCGTACTGCCTGCGCATGCTCACTGCCCGGCTATCTCTTATCGGGTAGTCCGTGCTGGCTTTAAAAGACCGCTCGCACGCGGGCCCACCGCGCTCAGTACGTAACCTGTTGGCTTCCTGCCGAGTAGCAGGAATAAACGTTCCTTCGATGCTGCGTCTACGCCGCCCAGTTCTTGGATGCCAGACATGACATATTGGCGACGAGGATGGGATGATCGCCGTACGGAATTCGCAGTGTAAAGAACCTGGCCTCTGAGTTAAAAAGCTTCCCGCTACGATTTCCCTGCGGTGAAATTCCTGAAATTGGCATCACGGTGGCCGAAACCTCAAGTGAGTCATGGGTCACATCGGCCACATTGAATCTTTCGACGAGACCACGAGCGACTGGCGCTCGTACGAGGAAAGGTTGAAGGCCTATCTTTTGGTCAGCGATGTTCCAGTAGCAAAGAAGGTTCCTGCTTTCCTAAGTCTCATCGACGCGAAGACCTACGCGCTGCTCAAGTCGCTGACGGCACCGGACGCATCGTCCTCACGAGAGTTTGACGATCTTCTGAAACTCCTGAGTGATTACCTGGCGCCGCAGTCGTCCGTCATCGCAGAGCGTGCGAAATTTTACAAGCGGTCACAGCGAAGCCGTGAGTCCATTGCCGAATTTGTCGCGGAACTTCTAAGGCTGGTGCAGAGTTGCGAATTAGGAAGTTTCTCGGATGAAGCGCTCCGGGACTGTTTCGTTTGCGGCCTGCTCCGCGAGGACATTCAGCGTGTGTTGTTCACGGAAGACAAAAAGCTAACCTTCCAGAAGGCCGTAGATAGAGCTCTTGAAATGGAAACTGCAACAAAAAGCGCGGCGTTCACGCATAAAAGCGTATTCCCGGCGTACGAGGTGAATAAGGTTCGAGGCGAAAAGCAGTCTGTGGTGCCGCTAAGCTGCTTCTGTTGCGGGTCACCCAATGACTCTAGCGAAGCATGCCCTCATATCGGCGATACATGTTATAATTGTAACCGAAAAGGGCATATTGAACGCGCCTGCAGGAAAGGAAAGAAAGCTAGGGAGGCAAAGCCTCGGAAACGTGTGAAGATGCTCACGTCCGTCCGAAACGAGTCGTCTGTCCCACTTCAATCAATCAACGACGCAGACCCATTTACTGTGCCCGTGAACGTTGACGGTGTCCTACTGACGATGGAGCTTGACACCGGCGCCGCCGTATCCGTCATATGGTGGCACGAATTCCAGAGGCTGTTTCCACGTAAGCGACTTCAGCCAGCATCATTAAAGCTGCGCACGTATACTAGGGCCATGGTAAAACCGAAGGGTCTGGCGAAAGTCGTCGTGCGCCACAACGGCCAGAGCGTGGAGCTTCCTCTGTACGTCGTGGACACTACAGGACTGGCACTCCTAGGCAGATAATGGTTGCAAGACATTCGTCTGGATTAGAAGAACCTAGTTTTTTTTTTTTTTAAGCACCTTGGTCCTTCTCGAGAAGTGTCAAAGCACTGGCAAGAAAAGCTGGAAGCCATGCTAGACAGCCATTCCAAACTTTTCAAGGATGAGCTAGGCACCATCGCGGAAGAGCAGGCCGAGCTTGTCCTTCGCGAAGGGTCACAGCCGAAGTTTGTAAAGGCAAGAAGCGTTCCCTTTGCTCTGCAAGGTGGAGTAGAAGATGAACTTGTGAAAATGTAAAAGCTTGTCATCATAACGCCTGTTGCTACAAGCGAATACGCGACTCCTTTGGTACCGGTAGTGAAGAGGGATGGAAGCCTCAGACTGTGTGGCGATTATAAAACCACCGTCAATCTCTGTCTGGAAGTATACCTCTACCCGTCACCTCGGATAGATGACCTTCTAGCAGCGCTTGCAGGAGGAGAGGAATTTTCGAAGATCAACCTGAGTACGGCCTATCAGCAGGTAGTTATGGCGGAAAGCTCCCAGAAACTACTGACGATAAACACGTCGCCCGTGTCCTTTTTGCGCTATGTTTTCTAAGAACTGTTACCAACTAGCCCAAACCAAGCTACTGTTACGCATAAGGGCTTGTATACCATGAACCGTCTGGCTTTCGGCATTTCGTCCACCCCAAGCATATTTCAAAGAATTATGGACAACATGCTCAACAGGTTGGAAGGAGTCAGTTTCTACCTTGACGACGTTCTGGTCACAGGCAAGACCAAGCAAGAGCATTTCCATAACTTGGAAGCCGTCTTGTCAAGATTGCAGGAAAGCGGTGTGCGCATCCGGCGCAATAAGTGCTCGTTCTTTCAACGAGAGCTCCGTTATCTGGGCCACGTCATCAACGTCGAGGGTGTTTGCGTATCGCCTAAAAAGGTATTGGCACTGCTAAATGCACCTGCTCCAAAAAACAGCAAAGCGGAAAGTTGGGCAAGTTGGATAACGTTCATGATGTAAATGATGATGTAAATGATAACGTTCATGATGATGTAGCGCTTGTCTGCGTCGTTTACTTTCCGTCCCTTGTGTTCACTGTGCGCTATTTTTTACATCATCTCCAAAAAACAAGCAGCAACTGCAGTCATTCCTTGGGATGATCAATTATTACGGGGCCGCCGCGGTGGCTCAGTGGTTATGGTGCTCGGCTTCTGACCCGAAAGACGCGGGCTCGATCCCGGCCGCGGTGGTTGACTTTGCTTGGAGGAGAAATTCTAAAGGCCCGTGTACTGTGCGATGGCAGCGCACGTTAAACAACCCCAGGTGGTCGAAATTTCCGGAGCCCTCCACTACGGCGTCTCTCATAGCCTTAGTCGCTTTGGGACGTTAAACCCCATAAACCAAACCAAACCAATTATTACGGCAAGTTTGTTCAGCGTCTCTCGACTTTGGCACAGCCGTTGTACAGGCTGCTAAAGCAAACAACGGAGTGGACGTGGGATGCATCCTGCCAGATTGCTTTCACTGAGATAAAAGCAGCTATGGCTTCCCCTCCAGTTCTTGCCCATTATGATCCCAAGCGACCGCTTCAACTTGCGTGCGGCGCATCTCAGTACGGCATAGGTGCAGTTCTTTCGCAGAAAATGATAAATGGATCAGTTCGACCGGTTGCCTACGCATCCTGCACATTGTCAAGTGCCGAAAAGAACTACAGTGAGATCGAGAAAGAAGCCCTTGCCCTCGTATTCGGCGTAAAAAGTTTCACTTCTACGTCTACGGAAGGTTCTTCACGCTTGTGACTGACCATAAACCACTGCAAACAATTTTTGGCCCGAAAACAGGCATTCCCGCGATGGCAGCTGCTCGCATGCAGCGTTGGGCGCTGACGCTGCCAGCCTACAACTATGCTCTTGAATTCAAGAAATGTATCGATAATGGGGAAGCAGACTTCTATCGTGCTTGCCGCTCGACAGCAGCGAAAAAAAATCGGCAGAAGAAAGCGAAACTTTTTATTCGCTTCGTTTTGAAACGCTGCTTGTCACAGGCCAAGACATCGCTCGTGAAACGAGGTGTGATCCTTTACTAAGCAAGATACTGAACTTCCCAAGTGCTGGCTGGCCGTCGCATGTCGCTGAAAAGGAGTTGAAACTTTTCTTCGACAAGCGTTTCGAGCTCGCAGTTCATCAAGGGTGTTTAATGTACGGCATGATAGTAGTCGTGCCTCCAAAACACCGAGCCTTCTTGCTTGAGGAACTCCATCAGCGTCATCCCGGTGTCGTAAGATGCAAAGAACTCGCGAGGAGCTACGTCTGGTGGCCGGGTATCGACGCGGACCTAGAGCAACACGTGAAGAAATGTGAACAGTGTCAGCAGCAACAGAACGAACCAGCACCAGCTCCGCTTCATCCATGGTCATGGCCGACTTCGCCGTGGCAAAGAGTTCACTTGGACTTTGCTGGACCCATGAAAAACAAAATGTTCTTTGTTGCTGTGGACGCACACTCAAAATGGCCGGAAGTTTGTCATGCAGAAGACTACGGCGTACCACACAATTCAGTGTCTGCAAGACCTGTTCTCTCGTTTTGGCGTACCCGAGACCACCGTGACCGACAACGGACCACAGTTCGTTTCCGAAGAATTAAAGAGCTTCGTCAAAGGCTTCGGTGGTCGTCATATCGTGAGTGCAGTGTACAATGAAATCTGCGTTGCGGAAAGGACGACCCCAAGACTCCTTGCAGGCAACCTTACAGACGTTCCTGATGACGTACCGCAACACGCCGCATGCGACTACAAGAGAAACGCCAGCAAACCTTTTCATAGGTAGACGACTGCGCACGAGACTCGACGCAGTCAAGCCTTCTGTCGGGGCAAGAGTGGCTCAGCAACAGCTCTCCGATATAGTGCGACGCAAGGCACGTGAGCGACTTTTAGACATCAACGATGAGGTCCTCGTGAGGAATTACAGAGGTCCTGAGCAATGGGTCCCTGGCACTATCATTCAGCAGTCTGGCCCCGTTTCATTCAAGGTTCGAGTTAGGACGAATCGGGGGGTGCGCATTTGGCGTCGTCATCAAGACCAGCTGCTGCTCAGCATCGACAGCTCAAAGCAGAGCATCATGGAAAATTTTATTCCAGATTCCGGGGATCCTGAGAGCGACACCGAACCACTTCCAGCTGCCGCAACGAACGACCCTCCAAGGAAGCGACGCTATCCACAGAGAGACCGGTGACCTCCTGATAGATATCAGCCATAGCATTAGTTGCATTGTATAATGTAGCAAAAGGACTTTGCGCTCATTAGGAGGAAGGAGATGTGTGCGCGCGAAACCAAACACGCGTGTTATCTCGTACTGCCTGCGCATGCTCATTGCCCGGCTATCTCTTATCGGGTAGTCCGTGCTGGCTTTAAAAGACCGCTCGCACGGGCCCACCGCGCTCAGTATGTAACCTGTTGGCTTCCTGCCAAGTAGCAGTAATAAACGTTCCTTCGATGCTACGTCTACGCCGCCCAGTTCTTGGATGCCAAACATGACACTTTTCTATTCAACGCCGAGCACATACCACTTGCCACATCCCCCCACGTGATCTCCCACCTTCGACACACCTTCTCTGGACCCCTGGCACCATGCCAGTGGACTCGACACCGTCCTTGGTCTCATTCATACCAAAACCCAATAAACCCTCCACCATCAATAACTTCCATCCTATTTCCCTCACCCCCTGCGCGGGCAAGCTCATGGAGCACATGGTGCTTGCCCGCCTCACTTCCCATCTTCAGGCCACGGACTATCTCCCCCCCACCCTCATTGGCTTTCGCCGAGCACTATCCACCCAAGACCTTTTCCTTCTCCTTCAACACACCTTCTTTAACTCAAATGCTCCAGATGCGGCGCAGGTAAAAGCCTTAGTAATAGTTGACATACGCAAGGCTTTGGACTACATATCACATGACCACATCCTCACCATGCTAGCTGACACGCAGTGCGGACATAGCATGCGCAATTACATAAGAGCTTTCCTCTCCCACCGCTCCGCCCGTATCCACTATCTCGACAAACTGTCTCACCCCGTCCCACTCACTCGTAGCACTCCACAAGGTGCCGTCCTCTCTCCCATTCTCTTTAACCTAGGCATGGTCCCGCTCTCCCGGGCACTAGCCGAAATTCCCGACCTTCATTTCCTCTTCTATGCAGACGATCTCATCTTGCGGGTCACCACTGGCTCACCTGGAGAGGTCCAAACCGCACTCCAGCAGGCACTTAACACCATTACATCAAACCTCTCCCAAGCGGGCCTGCAATCCGCTCCGGAGAAATATGAACTTCCACTCATAACATCCAGTAAATATCAACAGACGATGAACCCCTCCATCTCCGTCACCCTCGCCGGACAGCGCCTCCCCCGCGTCGACTCTTGTCGCATCCTGGGTATGCACTCACCTCCAACACTTTCACCTCTGCCATCAATCAGTCCATACGAACATGCCACTCAATCACACACTTACTACGCCGAGTAGTTTTAAAACATGCCAGCCTCTCCGAGGAACACGCCAGCCGCCTTGGTCAAGCGCTGTCCCTGAACAAATTCCTTTACTACATACCTTACTTCCTCCTTACAAGTACAAAATACAAATTAACCCGGGCCCTCAATGCACTATATAAAGCAGCACTAGGACTCCCCCCTCAGGCTTTTACAGACACCCTGTACAAAACAGGCCTTTTCTACCCCCTTCAAGCCCTCCTTAACCTGCACCGGGAGAGATAAATCATCCGCCTGTCCAGATCACCAGCTGGGTGGTTGATACTATTACAGACTCCCTGCGCACCTATCTCTTTCCCAGACCCACCGCAGTCTCCGATCTACCCCCCTAACCTCCGATTCACACCCACCACACGCAACATGTTCGCCGACACTCACGCAGGCCGCCGCCAGGCGTACGCATACAACCACAAGCCACCCTTGGACGCTGCAGCGGTGGCCTACACAGACGCCTGTCTCACGGAAACCGCGGGCTCAGCCTTCTTCCTCCACCATTGCCTCTCTACAACCAGCACTCACACAGCCGGTCCATACACCTACCACCGTCCACTCTCGCCTTAGAAACACACGGGATCTCCAATGCCATCACAAACTTTGCCACCCTACCCATCGCCCCCGCATACGTTGTCTATACAGACTCGCAGGCAGCTCTGCGTGCCTTCAACGAAAGAGCCCTCCCCTTCCCTACCCGATCGGCCTTAGATGCCGGCCTCATAGCATTAAGCCCACGACCGGTGACCCTTCGGTGGATCCCTGGTGACATGGGCATCCCCGGCAAAGAGCTGTCTCACCAGCTTGCCTACGGAAATATACACCGGGCGCCGGGAATCCCGTGGACGAGCCCACCGACGGAGCAGGCAGTCAGGGCTTACAAACGCACTGTAGACGAATACTACGCGCAGCAAAAATTGGACTTAGCTGATTTACCACCGCCAGACTCAAAATTCAAGACCACTAACGTCGGAGTTCCGCAAGGTTCCCTTCCTGGCCCTCTTCTATTTTTAGTATACGATATATCAGTGACCTCCTTAGGCGTCTTTATAATTGCGACTGTTTTCTTTATACGGACGACACAACAATCTTGACCTCAGATTCCCATATAAATAAAGTGGTTGACAA
Source organism: Amblyomma mixtum (assembly GCF_055824585.1). Lineage (NCBI taxonomy): Eukaryota > Metazoa > Arthropoda > Arachnida > Ixodida > Ixodidae > Amblyomma > Amblyomma mixtum. Next base: position 111,372,815 of record NC_143021.1, read on the forward strand.
ACTCAACATTGATGCATAGAATGTATTCGATCGGTGCAGAAATAATTTGCTGTCCGTCAATGCATCCAAATCCAGCTTTATAGTTTTTAGGTCACCCCATAAAATTCTTTGCGAAAACCGATCTGTTAACATAGGCTCAAACTGGATCCTTTCAGCTGATCACGCATGCTTTCTAGGTGTAGTACTTGACAAACATCTTAAATTTCAGACGCACATTAAATCGATTTCCCGAAAAATGGCGTATGGTATTAGAGAGAGAGAGAAAGAGGACGGAAAGGCAGGGAGGTTAACCAGGCGATGCCCAGTTGGCTTCCCTACACTTGGGGAGGCGAACAAAGGGGAAAAAAGGAAAAAGAGCAGCAATGAAATGAGTTTTCTAAGTGTCCAGCGACCACTATGTCACGGGGACAGAGGGCGCGCACTGAAAACTTGAAGATTACAGACGGGAATACAACCCCGAGTCCCTTAAGAATCTCAGGAGCGCTTTCACCGCTCTTTGTGAGGAGGGTTGTGTCCAAAGCCCCAGAACGTTGGACTCCGTTAAAGGACGCGAGTCCAAGCGGTGCAGAGTAGCAATTAGAAAACCGCGCTCTGGCTCAAAACGAGGGCAGTCACAGAGGAGGTGTCCGATCGTTTCATCACAACCGCACTGGTCACACGCTGGAGAGTCTGCCATTGCGATGAGATGGGAATAGGCGTTTGTGAACGCCACTCCCAGCCACAGGCGGCACAACAGCGTAGTATCACCGCGGGGGAGGCCAAATGGTATATGATGTTGAAAAAAGAGGTTGAAGTGGTGCGAGCGGGGTGCTAATTAAAGTTCGCCCGTATTTTCATGTGCCCATTCTCATTTCCCTCTACTATTCGTTCATCCACTCCCACATTCAGTATTGCATTTCATCTTGGGGAAACACGTATCCTTCGCATTTATCATCTATGCAGACTATCCAAAACCAAGCAATTCGCATTATAACTGATAGTCACTACTCTTTAAATGCGCCTCATCGGCTCCTATCCCACAATATTTTGTCTGAGCGCAAAATAATCGAATGCAAGTTGTGTACCGTTATGTACAAATCTTTTAGAGAGCTACTTCCTTTTTCGCTAACTACCAGTGGCCAAATTCCGCGTCGCAACGACACACGTTTTGCTGATACAATAACTTCTTACTCTCTAAAGCTAACACTAATTATGATAAACAAACAGTTCGTTTCTCCGCTACCACTTTATGGAACTTTTTACCTGTTACGATTAAGCAATCCTCAAATATTTGTGCCTTTAAATCCGCTCTTCGACAGTTTTTACAATCGCCCTAATAGTATTTCTCATGCAAAATGGTACTAGTTTTGCCATTTATATAACTCTGATTTTTGTTTTGTGTTGTTCTGTACGCTTTTAGGTGTGTAATCTTTTTTTCATTTAAACAAGTGTTTGCATTCTTTCTGGTATCTCACTTACTGCTCATTACTGATGCCAATACCTTTATAATGTTTGCATCTGCTGTCTCTATATTCATTTCTACAAATGTTCTCACAGGAGGTCCCGTCCACAGTCTCTGACTTTGGGACCTCCTTCTGTATTCCAGTGTTTTTGTATTCTTGTACCATAAACATGCAATAAACGAACCTAGAACCTTGAACCTTGAACACTCACCCTTAGCGATCCGTGAAGCTCGCATTCTTCGCCGAATACAGTTTAATCTCCTACATACACCAGCCAAACTTTATCTGTACCGGCACACTTCCACACCTCAGTGCCCAAACTGTCCACACACATAAGCAGACATAGAACACTGCCTTACACAATGCCACGTAGCCTTCCAGTCCCCCGCCTATACTTTGCCCCCACCCCCACCGTGGCCCATCTGGCTCGCCTCCCTGGATCTGAGGCTGCAACGTGCCCTAGTCGCGTTGGCCCAGGACCTACTGAACGCCTAATAGAAAAGATGTTCTAATAAAAGTGTCACACCACCACCACCACCTCTCCCCCATGATGTCGTTCGCCGAGGCTGCGTCCCCAGATGCAGGGTCGACAGAAGGCGCTCCGGACTGCCACAGGGCAAATGAATGAGCGCGCGCGCACGCACGCACGCACGCGCACGAACACACACACACACACAACACACACACGTTCGGGGAAACCCCTGGCTGACGGTGCCCAAGCGACGAACGACTGCCAGACGCCGTTTGCAAGAAAACCTCTCCTTGTCTGTTTTCGCTGAACAAGTAATCGGCTTTCGACAGAAAAAAATTTTTGTCAATTACCATGATTTGTCAAAACATCACATTCTGTCTTAGTATGACAGTTCACTACACATCTGAGAGTGATCTAAGCTCCTGACAAAATAGACTAAATTTACTTTTCACTCTGCTTTTCTTACTATAACAAATTCACTAACATAACATGTAAAAAGAAAGTTCTTGGTCCTAACAATTTACTCTCCAGGACCCAGCAGAAACTTTCACTGCGCTGTAGCCTGTCATCACGTTGGACCGGGCCGTTGGACCGGGCTGTTGGACCGGACAGCATACCAAACACCTTTTTACGCAGGTATGCGGAATGGGTAACCCATTATCTGATTATTATATTCAAAACCTCACTCGAACAGAAACAGATCCCAAATGACTGGCTTACCGCTAAAGTGATCCCAGTACACAAAACTGGGAACCGGCAGACAGTTGAAAATTACAGGCAAACTTGCGTTTGTTGCAAACTTCTGGAGCACATAATATCAAAGGCAATCTATACACATCATGAATCAACAAAAGCTTTTTTTACAAATCAGCATGGTTTTCGGTAGCAGTTGTCTACTGTAACACAACTAGTAGAGACAGTTAATGACTTCGCGAAGGCTCTGAACGACAAGCAACAAATTGATGCAATATGCCTTGACCTTTCGAAGGCTTTCGACAGGGTCCAACATGGTGGTTTAATTAACAAATTACTATTAATGGGTATTCATCATAAAATTGTGAACTGGATATCAGCTTATCTAAGCGGAAGAACTCAATTTGTCGAAATCAATGGTAGTAAATCAGAATTATTAAGTGTAACCTCCGGTGTACCTCAGGGGTCCGTCATGGGTCCCGTTTTATTTTTAATCTATATTAACGACATTGCTTCCCATATTGATAAAGATGTTACAGTGAGACTTTTCGCTGACGACTGACTGCTCTACTGTGGTATAAATAATACAGATAATCAAAAAGCGCTTAATGATGCTCGCGTAGCTGTCGAAAAATGGTGCCAATGCTGGAAAATGAAAATCAGTGAAGAGAAAACAGTAGTTTTGCGCGTCACGAACAGGACCAAACATGTCCATGAGTACTGTTATATGCTAGGGTCTACCGCAGTTACCACAGTAGAAACACTTAAATACCTGGGAGTCCTCATTTCTAGAGATCTAAGCTGGAAAAATCATGTACTAAAAATCTGTTGAGCCGCTGAAAAGAAACTCTGGTTTTTGCGCCGAAGATTGAAACTGGCCTCACAGTCTGCCAAGCTGGCTGCCTATTTAGCTTATGTACGACCAACATTACAATATGCTTGCATTATATGGGATCCTGTAGAAAGTGGCTTAATAAAAAAACTTGAACGTGTGCAAAGAAGAGCAGCTCGATTCATAATGTCCAGATATGCGCGTAATGATTATGTAACAGAGATGCCGTGTCTTCTCAATTTGCCACCTCTAGCCCAACGTCGCCGAGTAACCAGACTAAAATTTTTATTTCAGCTCTCAAGAAATTCCTTCAATATCAATAGCTCCCATTACTTGGTCCGAAAACAACTTACACATCTCAGAGCAAGCAATGAATACTGTTACCAAACCGCGAAACCACGCATTAATGTGTATGCTAATTCTTATTTTCCGAGGACAATAGCAGAATGGAATAATTTACCAGCATCTATCTTACAGTCCAGTACATTAACAACTTTCGAAAAAGCTATCGCCATTTCGCACTAAAAAAGTTTTTTTTTTCAGTGTCATACGCCTAATCAGCTCGCCTAAGGTGAAGGCCGGGAATGTAGAAATGTTTTTGTTATTTTTTCCTTTTCTGTGTAAAATAACTGTTTTTCAAGTGAATATTTATTAACACTGCTTCTGTATAAAAAGTGAAACATTACGCGGCAAGAAATGATCGTATAGATGAAGATTCAGTTTGTATTTTTGTATAATCGACGAAAGATTTTGCTTTTCAAGTGTCACGCCCCACCACTGTAACGGCCCCACGGCCAACAGTATTTTGACATAAAAAAAATAAAAACAACGCAGTTAGATTCATTTTTGGAAGATATAAACGCTTAGACTCCCCTTCTAATGTAATGAAGCTCAATAATATGCCTACATTAGCAGCGCGAAGGAAAGTTAGCCGTCTTGCATTTCTTTATGACGGTCTTTCCGGAAAGATCAAGTTACCCATACCAGAATCTGTTAAACATGCTAGTACAAGGACAACGCGGCATAATCACGAACAATCTTTAGCCCCAATCTTCGCTCGCACTAACACATTTAAATATAGTTTTTTCCCCCGCACGATCGCTGAATGGAATTCTTTACCATGCAACATTTTTAAGAGCAAAGATTTTGTGAAAGGACTAGAAAGCCATATTTTGCATACTTAACATATCCTGTTTTCCTTCCAAAAGAGTTATTGGTCATGTATTTCGCATTCTGATCATGCATGAGATGTGTTGTCACCATTTATTACCCAATATTAGTTTTCTCATATAGTTGTTCTTTTAAGAAATGTGTTGTTCACCAGGTGTTCTTTCTCGCATTGTATATGTTCTTCTTGTTGTATTCTACATTTGTATGCCCATCCTGCTTTGGCCAAAACATTGGCCTGCGGTATATCTAAATAAATAAAAATAAATAAAAATACAACGACCTATTTCAAAATGCTCTCAAAAAGAAAACGACAAGCACAAGTACCCTCTCTCTTGTGCTCAGGGATTAACATTTCAGCCGTGCCCGTCGGGGTCGCGTCCGTCTGAACTTTCCTCCACCTGAGGAAGCGTGACGAATGAAGTCACCCCTCGCGTTAGACCAGCGCCCTCTGCGAGCAAGACGATAGCCTGTCCCCCCTTCAAACTTTGAGCCGGCTGCACTATTCCCCTTCTGACCGGTCTGCTTTCACGGCAGGCGCAAACGAGTTCCCCGTGCCTTTTCTTGTAGCCTGGCGCCACAAACACTTGCTGTGGTGGCTTTCGACGTCGTCTTTTTCGCGGGATCTTCCCACACATTTTCAAAGAATCTCGCGGTTGTGTGTGAGTGGAGTCAGCGTTCTTTACTGTTATTTTTATTCTCGTTTTTCGAGAAGCCAATGCTCTGTTTCTAGCAGGAAGACTCACTATCACGCTGACCGTGCTTGTCTTGAGACAACACGACTCTGCTATTTTTGCATGTCGCGGCCTTTTTGTGGGCTTACAGCCACTACTGGGACTCGATGTGGACCAAGCTTTTGACAACATCCAACATCAAGCCATTCTCAAAACAATATCTCACCATAATCTCGGAACACGCTTCTACCGCTACGTCAAGGCATTTCTGGAGGATCTAACGGCCACTCTCCGGATAGGCGAGCACGTCTCGGAGAGCTTTGATCTGGGCAATAAGGGAACACCACAAGGCTCAGTACTTTCACCATTCTTATTTAACTTGGCGATGACAAAGCCTTCTCGCGCACTGGGTGAAACTGCTGACGTGGAGCACACCATATACGCAGACGATGTCACCATCTGAAGCACCGGTGGCAGCGATGCAAAATTGGAAGCTCGCCTGCAAGAAGGCATCGCGCTTACCGGGGCCCATCTCGCCCCAATGAGACTTCGCTGCTCTTCTAGAAAATCCGAGCTGCTCATCTACCACCCCTCAAGACCAGGGCCCCTGTCGAACGACCGGCGCAGACACCACACTCCATGCATAGAGTTACACGACAGAGATGGAAATCGCACACCTACGTTTGACAGAATACGAATTCTAGGACTAATCATCGAAAGTAACGGGTCCAACTGGGTGATGCTGGACAGCATCACGATCAAGACTGCAAACACGATCCGGATGTTTCGGCGCATCATGAATAGGCACAGGGGGATGAGCGAGGACAACGCCATTAAAATAGTACACGCTTTTGTACTCTGTCAGATCACATCGCATTCTGACTGCTCGGAATCTGGGAACTACGCTTCAACAGTGGCGGCAAATCTGTCTGCTGGAATGTCGGCCCCTCTATAGAAGCGTCCTGCTCAGGACCAGAGTACTCATCTGCCACGCCCCTCGAAAGCGGTGAGCCAACCACCTCGGCCTCGAGCAACGTTTGGCACAGCTAAGCAGTCCATGCTTAAAGTAGCGCCCAAACTACCGGCGAAGAAAAGCTTAAGAGCACTTGCTGCTGGGCTAGTTGGTTTTGGTTCATATTTGAATAGGTTTTAGGCGCAAAAAACAGACAGACACATAGGTAGGTAACAGGACGAAGCGCCAACTTCCAACTGATTTTATTGCATGCCTGAAACGTACTTATAAAGCTTGTCGTCACATGCGCAGGAGGGTCACCTAAAGATCAAGAACGACTGGATAAGGCGCGCTCCAGGAATTTCTTTTCGCAGTTAAACAATACAACTGATGTGTCGCTTACGCACATGTCGCCTTTCTTTTTGATAAAAAACGCTTCTATCAATTCCCTAGCCGTAGTGTCTTTGCTTTTGCCCAGAATGCGCACATCAGTGAAGCATGGCTCACAATTGCGGGACGGGCACTTACTAATGTGTTTAGTTAGATGTGTGCCTTCCTTTTTCTGTTCTACATTTCTCTTATGTTCTCTCGTTCGCTCTTTCAGGCAGCTGCCTGTCTGACCTATGTAGGAGTGCCCGCAAGACAGGGGGATTTCGTACACAACCCCTTCAGCACATTTCACGAACGGGCTCCAGTGCTTTGTTCCGCAGCCTCGTTCCTTGGTGTTATCTTTATCAGTACGGGAGCAAAGGCCACCTAGCTTTCTTGGTGCCGTGAAGGCGAGCCGTACAGCATTGCGGCTGGCAACTCTTTTCAAATTATTGGGCCACACAATGCACGTATGACACCACCGCAGTCACGAGCGAACGGGGGAACCCGGCTGCAAAAAGTCTAGCCAATTGGTGATTAAAACTGTCCCGCATTTTGTGAGGGCATGACTTTTTTAGTGCCGATTCAAGGCAAAGCGAGGCAATACCACGTTTCACAACTTTAGAATGGCAGGAGTCAAAAGGTAGCAGCTGCTTTTTTGCACGCGGAAAATATGACCAACAGACCCGATCATCACAGAACTCAATTTTCAAGTCTAAAAACTGTAATAAATCACGATCAGGTAGTTCGTGTGTAAACTCCAGTCCTTTTCCATGCTCTCTAAAAACAGATAAAACACTGTGCACTGTTTCGTTAAGGTTGTAAAGACCTTCTTTAGTTAAAACAATCATAAAATCATCAACATACCTAAAAACTTTAAAAACCTTGTCAGTGGGTAAAACTTGCTGCAGAGCTTGGTCAATATGGGATAAAAAGATGTGACATAGCACCGGTGCCACACAGGACCCAATGCATATGCCTGACTTCTGCCGAAAAAACTGCTGGTCAAAAGTGACAAAAGTAGATTCCAGGTAAAACTGTAATAAGGTTAAAAAGTAATCTATAGAAATACCGGTTGAGTTCTGAAAAGAAATCGTGTCATTATCTTCAATGCACTCCCTAACAGCGGAGAACAAGGGGCCATGAGGAACTGAATAGAACAAATCTACTACATCCACTGAAAAAGCACTCCCAACATCAAGGTTGGTTTCAAAAAAGTCACAAATTTCATTTGACCGTTTCGTCAAAAAAGGATCATTTACATGCAGCTTAGACGTGCTTAGCTTTAACAGGTTCTTAGCTTTAGACCGGTACTTAGTTTTAATCACCAATTGGCTAGGCTCTTTGAAGCCGGGTTCCCCCGTTCGCTCGTGACTGCGTTGGCTGAAAGTGTCCTTAACAAAACAAAGAATAGTACTGGTAGAGCTAGGCCAGAGGTCCCTCGAGAAGAGGTAAGACCTGTGGTGGTGCCATACGTGCATCGTGTGGCCCAATAATTTGAAGAAAGTTGCCAGCCGCCATGCTGTACAGCTCGCCTTCTCGGCACCACGAAAGCTGGCTGGCCTTTGCTCCCGTACTGATAAAGACAACACCAAGGAACGAGGCTGCGGAACAAAACACTGGAGCCCGTTCGTGAAATGTGCTGAAGGGGTTGTGTACGAAATCCCCCTGTCTTGCGGGCACTCCTACATAGGTCAGACAGGCAGCTGCCTGAAAGAGCGAACGAGAGTACATGAGAGAAATGTAGAACAGAAAAAGGAAGGCACACATCTAACTAAACACATTAGTAAGTGCCCGTCCCGCAATTGTGTGCCATGCTTCACTGATGTGCGCATTCTGGGCAAAAGCAAAGACACTACGGCTAGGGAATTGATAGAGGCGTTTTTTATCAAAAAGAAAGGCGACATGTGCGTAAGCGACATGTGCGTAAGCGACACATCAGTTGTATTGTTTAACTGTGAAAAGAAATTCCTGGAGCGCGCCTTATCAAGTCGTTCTTGATCTTTAGGCGACCCTCCTGCGCATGTGACGACAAGCTTTACAAGTACGTTTCAGGCATGCAATAAAATCAGTTGGAAGTTGGCGCTTCGTCCTGTTACCTACCTAAGTGTCTGTCTGTTTTTTGCGCCTAAAACCTATTCAAATATGAACCAAACCAACTAGCCCAGCAGCAAGTGCTCTTAGACTATGTTTCTAGTACAGTGGGCCCTTCCTTTTGTGTGTCATCTCCACGTTTCATTGATGATTGTATCACATATGTCGTCGCCAACACCTGTCGTGCAAGGACAGTCGCCTTTTGCATCAAGAACGGTTTGGTACCCGTTGAAGTAAGTGCGCTTTTCCGTCCAGTGCTCCCTTCGTGAGGTCACGTAAAAAGAATTAGCAGGATCCTCAGGTCGGAGTTATGGCGCCAGAATCGCCTTTTTTATGACCTTCTGCCTGTTGCCTGCTTTGCACAAGTCCTGCATGCGTCGCTGAGAACACTTTTCGGTCCATCACCAAGTTGGCCTCAAAGAAGATAGAGCAACAGTGGACGTGCATGCTCAACTGTCTGCTGAGGGAAGCAAGAAAAGACAAGAAGAAGAAAGGTGGTGAAGGATTGGTGATAATGGGTGATGTACATCTGCCAGAGAAGATGAAATCTATTTCGGAAAAAGGACTGAAGTACGCAGTGGAGCCAGAAGTGCCGTCTCAAAAATATATTAGCCATCAACCGACAAATTGCAAGAAAATCCACAGCGGAGATGCGAGAAAAATGCCTGCTGGAAGGCGTTGAATCCCTTCTAAAGTTAGGTTGTCGGAACACCACTAGAAACAAGGGAATGTCGACGGAAGCCATTGTGTCGTACTGCAGAAGGAATCAACTGCGTCTACTACAAGCTGATAAGGAGGGCGGATTTGTAATCCTCTCGGATGATAACTTCTCAGCGAGAGCAACTCAGGCGGTTCGAAAGAATTTTGTTCCAATTTCTAAAAAATTTACGAAAGTGAAATCGGCCGCGATCGCCCTATGTGATCATCTGGGGTTGAGCACCCTTACTAACCAGATTAGAGACAGCAAAAAGAGCGCGCTCGAAGTTTTCTTTTCTGCCAAAACTCACAAGAAAAGCATGCCGTTTAGAACTATTGTAACTGAAGAAGGCACGTGGCAGAAAAATATTAGTATCTATTTGGCTAAGCACCTGTCTAAGCTGCATGTAAATGATCCTTTTTTGACGAAACGGTCAAATGAAATTTGTTACTTTTTTGAAACCAACCCTGATGTTGGGAGTGCTTTTTCAGTGGATGTAGTAGATTTGTTCTATTCAGTTCCTCATGGCCCCTTGTTCTCCGCTGTTAGAGAGTGCATTGAAGAAAATGACCCGGTTTCTTTTCAGAACTCAACCGGTATTTCTATAGATTACTTTTTAACCTTATTACAGTTTTACCTGGAATCTACTTTTATCACTTTTGACCAGCAGTTTTTTCTGCAGAAGTCAGGCATATGCATTGGGTCTTGTGTGGCACCGGTGCTATGTCACATCTTTTTATCCTATATTGACCAAGCTCTGTAGCAAGTTTTACCCACTGACAAGGTTTTTAAAGTTTTCAGGTATGTTGATGATTTTATGATAGTTTTAACTAAAGAACGTCTTTACAACCTTAACGAAACAGTGCACAGTGTTTTATCTGTTTTTTAGAGAGCATGGAAAAGGACTGGAGTTCACACACGAACTACCTGATCGTGATATATTACAGTTTTTAGACTTGAAAATTGAGTTCTGTGATGATCGGGTCTGTTGGTCATATTTTCCGCGTGCAAAAAAGCAGCTGCTACCTTTTGACTCCTGCCATTCTAAACTTGTGAAACGTGGTATTGCTTCGCTTTGCCTTGAATCGGCACTAAAAACGTCATGCCCTCACAAAATGCGGGACAGTTTTAATCGCCAATTGGCTAGGCTTTTTGCAGCTGGGTTCCCCCGTTCGCTCGTGACTGCGGTGGTTGAAAGTGTCCTTAACAAGACAAAGAATAGTACGGGTAGGGCTAGGCCAGAGGTCCCTCGAGAAGAGGTAAGACCTGTGGTGGTGCCATACGTGCATCGTGTGGCCCATAATTTGAAGAAAGTTGCCAGCCGCCATGCTGTACAGCTCGCCTTCTCGGCACCAAGAAAGCTAGGTGGCCTTTGCTACCGTACTGATAAAGACAACACCAAGGAACGAGGCTGCGGAACAAAGCACTGGAGCCCGTTCGTGAAATGTGCTGAAGGGGTTGTCTACGAAATCCCCCTGTCTTGCGGGCACTCCTACATAGGTCAGACAGGCAGCTGCCTGAATGAGCGAACGAGGGAACATGAGAGAAATGTAGAACAGAAACAGGAAGGCACACATCTAACTAAACACATTAGTAAGTGCCCGTCCCGCAATTGTGAGACATGCTTCACTGATGTGAGCATTCTGGGCAAAAGCAAAGACACTACGGCTAGGGAATTGATAGAAGCGTTTTTTATCAAAAAGAAAGGCGACATATGCGTAAGCGACACATCAGTTGTATTGTTTAACTGTGAAAAGAAATTCCTGGAGCGCGCCTTATCAAGTCGTTCTTGATCTCTGGGTGACCCTCCTGCGCATGTGACGACAAGTTTACAAGTACGTTTCAGGCATGCAATAAAATCAGTTGGAAGTTGGCGCTTCGTCCTGTTACCTACCTATGTGTCTGTCTGTTTTTTGCGCCTAAAACCTATTCAAATATGAAGAAAAGCTTATTTGTTTCTCGCCTGGACCTGGCAACAACGGCGTCAGACGAACAGGAACTTTTGGCGGACACAGTAGGTGACAAGGTTGTTACTTGCACAAAACTGAAAACCAAGTACGATACATATTGCTCCTTGTACGTTTCTCTGGATGAGCATTTATTTCAACTTGTGAGGTAACCGGTACTGTGGCCTGATGGTTGCGTATTTCGCCCTTTTTATGGAAAGTTGTGGTCCTCACGGCGCTTTAATGACACTAACAGTGCTCTAACTAAATCCGAAAAGAGACAGGAAATTAAGCTGTATCACCAAAACCCGAAAAGGCTGCGAACTAAACGGGAAGCTCTATTCGCTAATGCATACCAATGTGCGTATGACATCATGTGCCTGACGGAAACGTGGCTAAACTCATCATGTTCAAGTGCGTCTAATTTCTCAGATGAGTACGCTGTTTTCGGGGCCGATAGGGTGTATTCTGACAAGATTAAATACGGGGGCGGAGTTCTGATAGGCTGCCGTTCTGTGCTAAATGCATTTAGGAGACTAGAGGTGGACACATACGAAGAATGATTGTGGTTGGAAAATCCAAAGTGTGACAAATCGCACCATCTAGTGGGCTGTTACTGCTTTCCACCAAATTCTGCTTCTAACGTTTTTACCGATAATTTTTTGGATATTGGGGAAAAAATCGATTTTTCAAAGTACAAGGTTCACATCTACGGGGATTTT